>NW_027509153.1:2227500-2395000 GCF_051911475.1 Siphateles boraxobius
ACTTCTAGTCATCGCTCCCCTATTCATTCCAAAATAAAATTACTACGAGTTGTTTGCATTTAGTGAATTCAGGGGGGCTAATTCGAACTTGCTATCGGGAGCTCAAGATCACACAGCCACATTGTCTCTCAGTCCACCCGGAAGCCTGTTTACATTGTATTTTAATGTTTTTAAAGTTTATTTTATTAACTTGCATTATTTTATCTTGCTCAGATGTGTAAACACTAAATGTTAATAACTGTAACTTCTAAAACTCTACACATAATTATTTAATTTTAAATATTTTTCTTTTTTTTCCTGTGTTTTCCAAAACTTTAGATTTTATTATTTTTATTATTAATGTTGTTGTTGTTTAATCTATAGGTATTTATAGATTAAGAGTCTGTCTCCTCATCAGGGACGAGTGGTGTCGGGCAGTTACGGTGAGAGAGAAACTTTGTACTCCTGACATCGAGCTGCTGTGTGTCTCTTTGCGACCCTTCTATCTGCCAAGGGAGTTTCCTCAAATTTTCCTTACAGTGGTATATATACACCCAAAGGCAAATGTCAACAAAGCATCAGAGATTCTTTTTAACCTCTCACAGAAACTGGAGTCTCTTTCACCTGATGCTCCTAAGTTTATTCTGGGAGATTTTAATAACTGTTCCCTTAAAAATTACCTGCGCACATACTATCAGTATGTTAATTGTTTTACTAGGAAAAACAAGTCATTAGACATGTGTTATGGAACCGTCAAAGACGCCTACACAGCATCCCAGCTACCACCACTAGGGGCGTCTGATCATAGTGTGGTTCATCTTCGGCCTGTCTATAAGAGGCTACTGGAGAGGGAGAAGCCTCAAAAAAGGTCTGTCAAATTGTGGAACAATAACAGCATAATGGCTCTGCAGGGGTGTTTTGACTGTACAGCATGGGATGTTTTTAAGAGCCCTGATATTAATGATCATGTTGTAGCAGTGTCTGACTATATTAACTTTTGTGTAGATTCTGTGATACCTACCAAGACTTTTAAAGTATTTCCCAATGACAAGCCATGGGTGTCGAACAAACTAAAGAATCTCATAATTCAAAAGAAAAAAGCTTATAGAAACCAGGATGAAACAGCGAGAAGGGACTCACAGAGGCAGATTAAAAGACAAATACAGCTGGATAAGTACAGCTATAAACAAAAGATAGAGGTCACCCTGGCATCTGGTAATCCTAGAGAGATATGGCAAGGAATTAAAATTATGACCAATGTTCCACACAAGGGCAGGGGAAATTCACCACTGGTTTTGCAGAGTAGCGAGGAACTTGATCTGGCTAACCAGCTAAATACATTCTTTTGTCGGTTTGAGAGGGGCAATAGTACGAAAGCAACAACTGGGATACCCCTACCCCTCCCTCTCTTCCCCCTCTCATCTAACTTCACCATCAAGGAATCAGAAGTCCTCCAGCTTTTTAGAAAATGTAATTATCGGAAAAGCTCAGGACCAGATAACATATGTGGAAGGGTCATAAAACACTGTGCTGAACAGCTAGCACCAGTGTTCACTGACCTCTTTAGATCTTCTTTTAACCTTCACAAGGTCCCAACGCTGTGGAAAACATCTATAATTATACCAGTGCCAAAAATTCAGCGACCCACTGGACCAAATGACTTTCGACCAATTGCACTAACATCGCTGGTCATGAAGTGCTTTGAGCGTTTAGTGAAGAGGTACATTGTATCTGAAACTCAGCACCTCATGGACCCCTTGCAATTTGCCTATCAGGCCTCCAGGGGAGTTGAAGATGCCATTGGGACACTATTGCACTTATTGCACACTCACCTTGAGAAACCAAAGACCCATGCTAAAATTTTATTTGTGGACTTTTCCTCGGCTTTTAATACTATTCAGCCCAGTATCTTGGCGGATAGATTGGTCTCAGAATTTTCACTTGAACCTAGCTTGATTCTATGGATTGTTGATTTTCTTAGCTGTAGAATCCAGCAAGTCAGGGCAGGAACGTCTCTCTCTGGCAAAATGTCCACTTGCACAGGCTCTCCTCAGGGATGTGTTTTATTTCCTTTATTGTTTATTTTATATACTAATTCTTGTACCAGCACTTTACCAAACAGGCACCTTATTAAGTATGCAGATGATACTGCCTTGTTAAGTCTATTATATGATGATGAGGAGGAGCATGGGCCAGTTCTTGACTATTTCCTAAATTGGTGTGAAAAGTCAAGCCTCCTTCTAAACACTACCAAAACAAAAGAAATGTTTATTGATTTTAGAATGAGCCAATCATCAAATTCAACTTTTATCAACGGGGAGGCTATACAATCAGTTACAAATCATAAATGTCTTGGCATTGTGATTGACCATAAGCTTAAATGGGATCTGTGGTCTGACCTCATCAGCACTAAGACACAACAAAGAATGTACTTTTTAAAGAAACTGTTATCTTTTAATGTTCATATCAAAATGCTGCAGATGTTCTATTGTTCTTTTATTGAAAGTGTTTTGGCTTTCTGCATCACCTGCTGGTTTGGTAATGCTACTGAGGCAAAGAAGAAGTCTGTAAGAAAAACAGTAACAATGGCCAGTAAACTATTAGGGATCAAGTTACCAAGTGTGGAATGCATTTACAGGGAAAGAGTATTGAACAAGGCAAAATCCATTGTGGGAGACACCCCCTTGCCTCTTCATTCAAACTGCTGCCTTCTGGGCGACGATATTGCCTCCCTCTGTTTACCAAAAATAGATCAAAATCTTCATTTGTGCCTCAAGCAATTAAGTTTTTAAACATGTAAGTTAAATAGGTAGGATACTTAGCTGGTCTGATATGCCTAATTTAGTAAAGTGCGGGGTATGGGTAAATATGTGTTAAGTGTATTAGTATGTGTCTTTGTATGTTTAAAGGTTCTCCTTTGGTGTATGATGTATGTTGTAATGCCTACCTGATAGCCATGCAAACAAATTTCCTCACGGGGACAAATAAATGTACAAATAAATGTACTTAACTAACTTTAATAAATTACCTTTTTCAGATTTATATAATATGTACTATAAATAAAATGATAAACTTACTATTTGGTGTGTATTGGTTATATTTCATATATATTGGATTTCTGTGAATATCTCTAAAAAATAAAGGTCTAAAACATTATCAAATTGTTCTTTTCAATTATTCACATCCAAATATTTTCTATATTAAAGATAGCTAGCCTATTATAATGTAAATGTTTATTAAGATAAATGCACATTTTGTACATCCTACACAAGAACAAATCATACAAGTTTTATTTTATTTTTGTGCACAAAGTTTGTTTATTATATGTTAATCGTACTTAACGTGTATCTAGATAAAAATATGAATGGTAATTTTATGGCATTTGTGGCCAAGGCGGGAATCGAACCTCTAATTTTGTGTATTATTTCTGGCCCTCCTCCATGTAATTTCCTCAGCTCCTTATTGGCTAGCAGCGCTCTACACCTACGTGCGGCTGGCCACTGCTTGGAAGGCGGCTATGCTCACCACTATACCAACAACGCAGGCCTTTGAAAGTAGACTGGAAGCCCGGTTGTTCGGTCAGCAAGAATGCTCGTAATCAAGGTCTTTAATTTAAAAATGTGACACGTTTTATACAGACACTTCATATTTAAATGGTATTAGATAATTTTTTTGGATTCACTGGCTTCTGTGAAGCGTTGAGCTAATATGACGCATGACGCCGTTCCTCGAAGATCGGGGACAACTACCTGTCTCTGCAACTCCTCGTTAGTATAGTGGAAAGTATCCCTGGCTGTCACGCTGAAGATCGGGGTTCGATTCCCCGACGGGGAGATCCAGTCCTTTACTGCTGCCAAAAGACAAGTTACAGGAGAAGTTGGCAAGGGGCCCCGGACGACTGTTTTAAAGACAGCTTGAGAAAAATGCAATGCGTTGGCTGGGAATCGAACCCATACAGCAAGAATGGAAAGACCCAGGAATCGAACCCATAGCAAGAATGCTTGTAATCAAGGTCTTTAATTTACAAATGTGATGCGTTGGCCGGGAATCGAACCCGGATTCGAATTTTCGCAATACATTAGCAGGCAGGTGCAGATGAACTTAAACTCTCTTTGTTTGGACCTGGCACTTAAGAAAATTGCATGAACTTATTGACCTGACCTACCAGGCACCATATTAAAAAAACAAGGTCTCTAATTTAATAATGTAACACGTTTTATACATACACTTCATATTTAAACGGTATTAGATTATTTTTTGCATTCACTGGCTTCTGTGAAGCGTTGAGCTAAAATGATGCATGACACCGTTCCTGGAAGCCGCGCTGATCAGATACAACTATACAACTGTCACGCGGGACACCATGGTTCGATTCCCCGACGGGGAGATCCAGTCCTTTACTGCTGCCAAAAGACCTTAACAAAAGTTTTTCTCCAACAAACAAGTTACTGGAGAAGTTGGCAAGGGCCCCCGGACGACTGTTTTAAAGACAGCTTGAGAAAAATGCAATGTGCTGGCCGGGAATCGAACGCATACAGCAAGAATGGACAGACCCAGGAATCGAACCCATACAGCAAGAATGCTCGTAATCAAGGTCTTTAATTTAAAAATGTGATGCGTTGGCCAGGAATCAAATCCGGGTCAACTGCTTGGAAGATAGCTATGCTCAACACTATACCACCAACACAGGCCTTTGAACGTAGACTGGAAGCCCGGTTGTGCGGTCAGCAAAAATTTTCGCAATACATTAGCAGCTGGCAGGTGCAGATGAACTAAAACTCTCTTTGTTTGGACCTGGCACTTAAAAAAATTGCATGAACTTATTGACCTGACCTACCAGGCACCATATTAAAAAACAAGGTCTCTAATTTAATAATGTAACACGTTTTATACAGACACTTCATATTTAAACGGTATTAGATTATTTTTTAGATTCACTGGCTTCTGTGAAGCGTTGAGCTAAAATGACGCATGACGCCGCTCCTGGAAGTCGAGCTGATCGGATACAACTACCTGTCTCTGCAACTCCTCATCATCCTCATTAGTATAGTGGAAAGTGTCTCCACCTGTCACGCGAAAGACCAGGTTTCGATTCCCCGACGGGGAGATCAAGTCCTTTACTGCTGCCAAAAGACCTTAACAAAAGTTTTGCTCCAGCAAACAAGTTACAGGAGAAGTTGGCAAGGGGACCCGGACGACTGTTTTAAAGACAGCTTGAGAAAAATGCAATGCATTGGCCGGGAATCGAACCCATACAGCAAGAATGGACAGACCCAGGAATCCAACCCATGCAGCGAGAATGCTCGTAATCAAGGTCTTTAATTTAATTTGGACCTGGCACTTAAAAAAATTGCATGAACTTATTGACCTGACCTACCAGGCACCATATTAAAAAACAAGGTCTCTAATTTAATAATGTAACACGTTTTATACAGACACTTCATATTTAAACGGTATTAGATTATTTTTTGGATTCACTGGCTTCTGTGAAGCGTTGAGCTAAAATGACGCATGACGCCGTCCCTGGAGGTCGCGCTGATCGGGGACAACTACCTGTCTCTCCAACTCCTCGTTAGTATAGTGGAAAGTATCTCCGCCTGTCACGTGGAAGACCGGGGTTCGATTCCCCGACGGGGAGATCTAGTCCTTTACTGCTGCCAAAAGACCTTATCAAAAGTTTTGCTCCAGCAAACAAGTTACAGGAGAAGTTGGCAAGGGGCCCCGGACAACTGTTTTAAAGACAGCTTGAGAAAAATGCAATGCGTTGGCCGGGAATCAAACCCATACAGCAAGAATGGACAGACCCAGGAATCGAACCCATACAGCAAGAATGCTCGTAATCAAGGTCTTTAATTTAAAAATGTGATGCGTTGCCCAGGAATCAAACCCAGGTAAACTGCTTGGAAGGTAGCTATGCTCAACACTATACCACCAACGCAGGCATTTGAACGTAGACTGGAAGCCCGGTTGTGCGGTCAGCAAGAATTTTTGCAATACATTAGCAGCTGGCAGGTGCAGATGAACTGAAACTCTCTTTGTTTGGACCTGGCACTTAAAAAAATTGCATGAACTTATTGACCTGACCTACCAGGCACCATATTAAAAAACAAGGTCTCTAATTTAATAATGTAACACGTTTTATACAGACACTTCATATTTAAACGGTATTAGATTATTTTTTGGATTCACTGGCTTCTGTGAAGCGTTGAGCTAAAATGACGCATGACGCCGTTCCTGGAAGTTGAGCTGATCGGATACAACTACCTGTCTCTGCAACTCCTCATTAGTATAGTGGAAAGTATCTCCGCCTGTCACGCGAAAGACCGGGGTTCGATTCCCCGACGGGGAGATCCAGTCCTTTACTGCTGCCAAAAGACGTTAACAAAAGTTTCGCTCCAGCAAACAAGTTACAGGAGAAGTTGGCAAGGGGACCTGGACGACTGTTTTAAAGACAGCTTGAGAAAAATGCAATGCGTTGGCCGGGAATCGAACCCATACAGCAAGAATGGACAGACCCAGGAATCGAACCCATACAGCAAGAATGCTCGTAATCAAGGTCTTTAATTTAAAAATGTGATGCGTTGGCCAGGAATCAAACCCAGGTCAACGGCTTGGAAGGTAGCTATGCTCAAAACTATAGCACCAACGCAGGCATTTGAACGTAGACTGGAAGCCCGGTTGTGCGGTCAGCAAGAGTTTTCGCAATACATTAGCAGCTGGCAGGTGCAGATGAATTTGAATCTCTCTTTGTTTGGACCTGGCACTTAAAAAAATTGCATGAACTTATTGACCTGACCTACCAGGCACCATATTAAAAAACAAGGTCTCTAATTTAATAATGTAACACGTTTTATACAGACACCTCATATTTAAACGGTATTAGATTATTTTTTGGAATCACTGGCTTCTGTGAAGCGTTGAGCTAAAATGACGCAAGACGCCGTTCCTTGAAGTCGCGGTGATCGAGGACAACTACCTGCTCTGTAATTCCTCGTTAGTATAGTGGAAAGTATCTCCGCCCGTCACGCGGAAGACCGGGGTTCGATTCCCCGACGGGGAGATCTAGTCCTTTACTGCTGCCAAAAGACCTTAACAAAAGTTTTGCTCCAGCAAACAAGTTACAGAAGTTGGCAAGGGGCCCTGGGCGACTGTTTTAAAGAAAGCTTGAGAAAAATGCAATGCGTTGGCCGGGAATCGAACCCATACAGCAAGAATGGACAGACCCAGGAATCCAACCCATAGCAAGAATGCTCATAATCAAGGTCTTTAATTTAATAATGTGATATGTTGGCCGGGAATCAAACCCGGGTCAACTGCTTGGAAGGCAGCTATGCTCACCACTATACCAACAACGCAGGCCTTTGAAAGTAGACTGGAAGCCCGGTTGTGCGTTCAGCAAGAATGCTCGTAATCAAGGTCTTTAATTTAAAAATGTGACACGTTTTATACAGACACGTCATATCTAAATGGTGTTAGATTTTTTTTTTGGATTCACTGGCTTCTGTGAAGCATTGAGCTAATATGACGCCTTTCCTGGAATTTGGAAGGCTGTTTGCAGCGAGCTGTAGTCGCGCTGATCGGGGGCGACAACCTATCTCTGCAACTCCTCGTTAGTATAGTGGAAAGTATCTCCGCCTGTCACGCGTCAGACTCGGGTTTGATTCCCCGACGGGGAGATCCAGTCCTTTACTGCTGCCAAAAGACCGGTACAAAAGTTTTGCTCCAGCAAACGAATTACAGGAGGAGCTGGCCAGGGTCCCCAGACAACTATTTTAACGACAGCTTGAGCAAAATGAAATGCGTTGGCCGGGAATCGAACCCAGGTCAACTCGCGCGGGAGCCGAAAATGGTTAAGCTTAACTTCCCTTAACTTTTCCCATTCATTCTCTATGGTAGTGATTAACACTACGGATGCAATATACCTTTGGCCAAACGTAGACTTCCTGGCGCTGTTTCGCTTTTCTGTGGCGGGGAATTTAAAAAGCGTAGTGTCATCTGTCAATCAATCATTCGCAGTGGAGGGGGGAGACCCGTTTTACGATCGGAGAGATATTTGTTTACCAACTTGTTAGCAAACTTGTTTTGTTTTGTTACTGTCTAAACTACCTTACCTGCAGACAGATTTTAACTCAGGTAACTGCATTTACATCATTATTCAAATATTTTATCATTTAAATTGCATGAATATTATCATGTAATCGTATTGTTATCGTGTTGAATGGTTTGTGACGTTAAGAAACAGCAAACCAAACTCCTGGGTTTAAATACAGCTGTTATTTTACAATGGTATCTTTGTTTGTAAAGGTGAATGTTTCATCATTGATTTCATCATTGAATGTTTCATTATATGATGCACTCAAATAATATGTTTAAAATATGTTAAAAGTGAAGTAAGATGTAATGTGCAGTAGTATGGAGGACCAAACCTGCAGAATTTATGAATAAATAAATGAATAAATAGATAAATAAATAAATATGATAATAGGAAAATAAATAAATGAATCAATGACTATGATAAAATAAATATCATTAATTTTTAATCAAATGTATTTTTGTATTATTTGTCCAATAATTATTTATTATTTGCTTTTATATTTTAATGTATTTTTATTGTTTTAAATTAATTTTTTCCATTTATTCTTATATTTATTTATGCATTCATTTATTTTTATATGCATTTATTCCAATATGTATTTATTTCCACATTTATTTATTTTTAACCTTTATTTATTTACATTTTCTTTCTTTCTTTTTATATTTATTCTTACATGTCTTTGCCGTGCATAATAATAATGTGGGTTGGTCTTGCTTACCAAATATAAAAATGAATTACAGAATAAATAAAAGTTAAAAAATATTTTGTATGTAAAAATGTAAAAAAGAAAATAAATCAAGGAAAAAAACTACAATTTATTCTTTGATTAAGAATAAATCATATTTATTTATCAATCCATTTAATCCTTTATTTATTTTCCTATTATCACATATTATCACCTATTATCTTTTTATTCATTTACATATTAATTTATTCATTTTTACATATTAATTTATTCATTTTTTATTCTGCAGGTTCGGTCCTCCTATTGTCACCGATTCATTCATCAATGACACCACTTCATCAATCGCAACTCAGCGCACCTGGTCTCGCTCAACATCCCCGGAATTCTAATCGCTTCCACCTGCTCATCATCATTACTCACCTTGTTGCACACCATTCATAAGCTTCAGTCTCCTCTCACTCAGTGTCCGGTCTCATCTATCCGTTACCTGTGACTCACTGGTTTCCTTGTGTTCATTGCCTGGTTCCAGTTATTGCCTGATTTCAAGTGGTTTTCACTCCATGCTAATGTCCTATTTATATCTCCTCTGCGGCGGCCGTGAATTGGGTTTCTTGATACTCATGATCACCTTCCTGTGTTTCACCTGCACTGATCTACGACTGTTCAAGTGTCCTTCAGTAAGATCCAGCTGATCAAGTCGAGCTCTTTCTGTATCACTCATGTTCATGGAATCCTCTGGGACTTGGGAATTAGCCTTTCGCCGAGCCCCGCCCCCCTTAGTTACTGTTGCTACGACCGACAAACAAATGGTCAAACACGACCAGCGGGACAGATTGCCATGACGGGAAGAGGTGTACCCGTGCGTGTCAGTGACCTTTTTTGGATCAATACCTCCGCGATATCCTCCAGATCGAGGCAAAATGGGTTACAGTATGCAGTGGAGGGATATATTCAAAATATAAAATACGCAATGAAGGAGACACGACTACTATCGAGGCTAATGCTTATACTGTCTCAAGCGAAATCTGAGAAACCCTATGACCTGTACCTCAAATGCAACCAGCACAGCCTTTAAGAAGATTTTATAAGCTGGTTCAGTGGCCAATTGTTTGGAGTTAGAAATATATAACTCACGCTCCATATTTAGTAATTTTGCCTCCGATACAGGATTATACATTCTCTTTAACGAGCAGGTTGTTCATTACCACGGCAACCGCTTGCGTGTCATGCTGAATGCGATTTTCGTGTTTATAAAGTAACTATACATAAGAGACAGAAAGATGCAGATAATCATACATTATTTAAGGTTATTTCTATTCGTTACGATATTGATATATTGATAACTGATGTTGTCAAGCAAGCTTCATGCTTTCCCTGTTGCGAACCTGCACTCCTCTAAACTGTAACGTTAGCCTACGGGTGCTGCACTGCTAGTGACTGTTGCTCATTTCCCCCCGAAAATATCATGTTAACAACAAACCTTTAGAAAACGTAATTCCTTTGTGGATCCTCTTGATCTGCTTTCTCCATGTTTCTTTGACTAATCTCAGTGTCAGTCTCACGCACGCTGCACGCGAGTTAACCATGTTCAACACATGTAACTGGGACGGGGGCCGTCCACACTGTTTTTATCCATTGTAGGCACCGCTCACGTTGTGTTTTCGGCTTTGGAAACGGATAGAACACAACTCCTCCAGACAATCTCTCGGGGTATCTAGTGTCCGATTTACAAACGCCGTGGGCACCGCTTCACCATCTTGCTTGGAGTCAATGTTTGACGGACCTGCTCACATAGTAACGGTTGCTATGATGTGTGATTGGTCAATGGCCGTTTTGGGGGAGGGGCCGGCGAAAGGTCAATTCCCCCGGGACATCACGAGCCTTCAAGTATTCTGAAGTTGCTTATGCTTGTTTAAATAAACATTGTCACTCTATCTTTGTGTCTTCGTCCATCAGTACAAGCCTGACAGAAGACCGGACCATACTATGCAAGCTTCATCGGCTCATAATGTCCTACATTCCGGTGCTGAGACCACTCAGGGCGCCACCGCATCGACTGCCACAGTACATTCGCCTCTCTCCGCAGCGGACGCTGCATCATCCAGTCCACCTACTACACTTCAAGAAATCCTCGCTGAACTTAGTCGCACTCTACAGAGTCTCCGACCGGCATCCAGTAGCCCCATGGCCCGACCCGCTACATATTCGGGAGACGAGACATGCAGTGGATTCCTTTTGCAGTGTCGACTTTACATGGAGATCCACGCCCACCAATTCATCTCTGAAAGAGCCAAGATATCCTATGGGTACAGGAATGAGCTATGGGTTTCTAATGCACCTGCTCTACAATCGTTGAGTTGCTTTCTGGAACACTTTCAAGTTGTCTTCGCACAAACCTCGAATGCGGTTTCCATCCACGATCAGCTGCTATGTTTACGTCAGGGCTGTTCTACGGTGGCAGACTATGCCCTGCAGTTAAATTAGCAGCTTTTTGCCATGTTAAAAACACTGGGCAGTCTATAGTTTCAGTCGCTCTTGAACAAGCGTACCCTAGAAGAGGTGGGACTGACGTCCAAATCAAGTTTCCGTTGTGTAGTGGTTATCACGTTCGCTTTACACGCAACGGCCAGTCGCATGTAGGTGTAGAGCGTTGCTAGCCAATAAGAACGCAGGAAATTCCAGGGAGGCGGGACTGAAAAAATACACGAAATTACAGGTTCGAGTCCCGTCTCGACCACAAATACCATAAAGTGTATCTAGATTAAAAAATGATTAGAAACTCATGTTAAGTACGATTTACATATAATAAACTAACTTTGTGCACAAAATAGAATAAAACGTGTAAGATTTGTTATTGTGTAGGATGTACAAAATGTGCAATTACCTTAATAAACATTTACATTATAATAGGGTATAGTTTTCTTTAATATAGAAAATATTTTACTGTGAATAATTGTAAATTCAATTCAATTCAATTCAAATTTATTTGTATAGCGCTTTTCACAATACACATTGTCTCAAAGCAGCTTTACAGAAATTGCATTTCGGAAATGTACATAGAAAAATACAGTTAGTTAATCAAGTATTAATTTATGGCATAACATATCGCCGGCTTTGAGTCGTCTCTTCACAGGCGTCGAGTCGTCTCTTCACAGGCGTTGGGGCATCTGAAGTCTCCGTGAGAGGCTGGATACAAACTGGAGCTGACGAACGCTATTTACCTCGGGACTAGCGTCCCGAGATAACAGCAGAAAGGCAGATGGGAAATAATTAGCATAGCTGATGTTCATAATGTTAATGCATTCGAACTGATTCAGCAGTAGTATCAAAGGTTAAGCATTAAGTGAATGCTTGGTTAAAGAGATGCGTCTTTAATCTAGTTTTAAACTGGGACAGCGAGTCTGAGTCTCGAACAATATCAGGAAGGCTATTCCAGAGTTTAGGAGCTAAATGCGAGAACGCCCTCCCTCCTTTAGTGGACTTAGATATCCTAGGAATGACCAGAAGCCTCGAATTTAGTGATCTTGAAGAGCGCGATGGATTGTATGGCGATAGAAGGTCTGTTAAATACACAGGAGCTAAACCATTTAGGGCTTTATAGGTCAGTAGGAATACTTTGTAATTGATACGTAACTTAATAGGTAACCAGTGTAGAGATGATAAAATAGGTGTTATATGATCATATTTTCTTGATCTAGTAAGAACTCTAGCAGCTGCATTTTGCACTAACTGTAGCTTGTTGATTGAGGATGCAGGACAACCAGCTAATATAGCATTACAGTAATCTAGTCTCGAGGTCATGAATGCATGAACTAACTTTTCTGCATCAGAAACAGATAGCATGTTGCGTAGCTTAGCAATGTTTCTAAGGTGGAAAAAGGCTGTTCTTGTAATATATGAAATATGATTTTCGAAAGTCAAGTTGCGGTCTAGTATAACACCCAGGTCTTTTACTGTAGTGGATAAAGTAACAGGACATCCTTCTAAATTAAAGTTGTATTGTAAGGGATTTTGTGGGTAGTTTTTTGGACCAATAAGTAGTACCTCCGTTTTATCTGAATTTAATAGCAGGAAATTACACGTCATCCAGCATTTTATATCATTTAGACACTCTGTCAATTTAGATAAGTTAGTGTTTTCATCTGGTCGTGATGAGATATATAATTGAGTGTCATCAGCATAACAGTGGAAATTAATTCCATGTTTTCTTATAATATTACCAAGTGGCAGCATATATATTGAGAATAGCAGAGGGCCTAACACCGATCCTTGCGGCACTCCATAGTCTACTGACGTTATCTTTGATTTTTCCCCATTTAAACAGACAAAATGGTAACGGTCTGATAAGTACGATCTAAACCAGCTTAATGCCTGTCCCTGAACACCAGTGTAGTTTTGTAGTCGATCCAAGAGTATTTTATGATCGATAGTATCGAACGCAGCACTAAGATCGAGTAGAACTAGTATTGAGATACAGCCTTGGTCAGAAGCTAAAAGTAAATCATTTGTAATTTTAACTAGCGCAGTTTCTGTGCTATGATGCGGTCTGAATCCCGACTGGAATTTTTCATAGATATCATTTTCTTGTAAGAAAGAGCACAATTGAGCGGACACAATTTTTTCTAGTATTTTAGACATAAATGGAAGATTTGAAATGGGTCTGTAATTTGCTAAGTTATTTGGATCTAATTGCGGTTTCTTAATGAGAGGTTTTATTACTGCCAGCTTGAATATTTTTGGAACATGACCTAAAAATAAAGACGAGTTAATAATATTAAGAAGAGGCTCTTCGACTACAGGTAACACTTCTTTCAGTAGTTTAGTGGGTATTGGATCTAATAAACATGTTGTTGGTTTAGATGCAATGATAAGTTTATTTAGCTCTTCCTGTCCTATAGTTGTAAAGCGGTGTAGTTGTTCTAGAGGGGCCATAATTGAGGCTGAATCATAAGACATCATAGAGGATTGTATATTTACAATTGTGTTTCGGATGCTTTCTATTTTCTCATTGAAGTAATTCATAAAATCATTACTACTATATTGTAATGGAATATTTTGCTCTGGTGATGTTTGTTTATTTGTTAGTCTAGCCACGGTGTTGAATAAAAACCTTGGATTATTTTGGTTATTTTCTATTAGTTTGCGGAGATGCTCAGCTCTTGCTGCTTTTAGAGCCTTTTTATAACGTGACATACTGTCTTTCCACGCGATTCTAAAGACCTCTAAATTAGTTTGTTTCCATTTACGCTCTAAGTTACGAGTTTCTCTCTTGATAACATGCGTAGCACTGTTGTACCATGGTGCTTTAGTTTTCTCTCTAACCTTTTTTAATCTAATTGGTGCAACAATTTCTAGTGTACTAGAGAACATGGTGCTCAAACTGCTAGTCATTTCCTCTAGTTCATCTGTTTGTTTGGGTGCACTGAGCAGCTGAGATAGATCAGGTAAGCTATTTGAGAATCTATCTATAGTGGTTGGAACGATTGTTCTGCCTGGTCTATAACGTGGCGCAACATGACAAATTTCAGCAGTACGTATTATACAAGTTACCATGTAATGATCAGTGAGATCATCACTTTGCGGTATAATATTTATATCAGTTGGATTGGTTCCATATGATATAATTAAATCTAGTGCATGATTTAGACGATGAGTGGGACCACTGACGTTTTGCGTGACCCCAAAGGAGTTTAATAAATCTGTAAACGCAGTCCCTAACGCATCATTTGTATTATCTACGTGTATGTTAAAGTCTCCAACAATTATTGCTTTATCGACATTGACCAATAGATCTGAGAGAAAGTCTGCAAACTCTTTTAGGAAATCAGCATAGGGCCCTGGAGGTCTATATAGGGTAGCCAAGGCTAGAGATAATATGGATTTGTTTCTTGCATCTAAGAGCGTAACATTTAGCACAAGTACTTCAAACGAATTAAACCTGTGACCTGTTTCCTGAATAACATTAAGAATATCTCTATAGATTGTTGCAAAATACCGAAATAATCATTTGGTTTAAGCCAGGTTTCAGTAAGGCAGAATACATCGAAACTATTATCTGTGACCATTTCATTTACAATAACCGCCTTAGGTGTGAGCGATCTAATGTTTAGAAGACCTAGCTTTAGAAATTGTTTTTGTTCACTGATATTTAGATTTTCTGGTTTAATTACAATAAGATTTTTGCTAGATCCTACACTAGATTTATTGTTTGGCCTCACTAAGCGAGGAATAGACACAGTTTCTATATAATGTTCTACACTACTTATATCAATTAAGTTGGGACAGCAAAGACTGTGATTTGGACTTTGACTTGTAAAGAAAGTTCAATGTCCAAAATGTAAAGAACATTTTGATAATGTTTTAGACCTTTACATTTTACATTGAGATATTTACATTATATTTGTTTAACTATGTACAGAAATCCAATATATATATGAAATATAACCAGTAAACACCAAATAGTAAGTTTCTCGTTTTATTTATAGTACAAAAATATACATATTATTATGTAAAACTGAAAAAGGTAATGTATTAAATACTTATAGATTAAACAAAAATAACATTAATAATAATAATAATAAAATATAAAGCTGTGGAGAACATGGGGGAAAAAAAAGATTTTTTAAATCAAATAATTATGTAGTGTTTAATGATAACAGTTATTAACATTTAGTGTTTACACATCTGAGCAAGATAAAATAATGCACGTCAATAAAATTTACTTTAAAAACACTAAAGTACAATGCAAACAAGGACAAAACTGTTTGATTTTAATGAACAATGGAAATAAATTTAACAATTTAAAATGATAGATTATAGATTAAACAACAGCAATAATAATATCTAAAGTTGAGACGAACAGGAAAAAACAAGAAAAAAAGCATTTTAAATTAAACAATTATGTACAGAGTATAATAGTACCAGTGCTTAACATTTAGTGTTTTTCAAATCTGAGCAAGATAAAATAATGCAAGTTAATAAATGAACTTAAAAAAAACACTAAAATACTATCCAATACAATAAAATACAATACTTTTGGTATTTTAATGAACAAATGGAAATACGCTTGTTCAAAAGCAACTGAAACTATAGACTGCCCAGTGTTTTAACATGGCAAAAAGCTGCTAATTTTGTTGGCAGACTGAACATTTTATATTACTGTACAGGAAACCTCAATGGTCATTTGTTTTATTTTTGTCCTTTTCTAAGAGATTAAACCACAAACATCCCTGCAAGTGTACTGACCTGCTCAACAGAAAATCGCATACGAAATTTTTGCAAAAACCACCCACTGTTTCCGCCCAGTTTCGAACTGGGGACTTTTCGCGTGTGAGACGAATGTGATAACCTCTACACCACAAACACGTCCTCAGGTTGCAGACATAAATCTTTAGGTGCACACTTATTAAAAAGCATATAAAGGAAATGAGCGCTGCACCCACGTAGCGTGGCAAACAGTTTAAATTTTCTGTCAGAATACAACCACTGTGTCTGCTTGGTTTCGAACCAAGGACCTTTTGCGTGTTAGGCGAACGTGATGACCACTACACTACAGAAACCTATTGATGGAGCATGTGCTTTTTAGAAGATGGCTCCTTCCCATAATCTGCTCTGCATGCAGTGTGACAGTTTGTAAATTCCACAAACAACAGAACAGAGGTCATTCGGCATGGCAGTCTGCCTACAGCTCCTTGGTACGATGGCCTTCACCTGTCTCAAAAGTAAGGGTTTTGTAGCGAATTGCAGCATTTATATTTAACATGCCTCCACTTGTTTCCGCCCAGTTTTGAATTGAGGACCTTTCGCGTGTAAAGCAAACGTGATAACCACTAAACTACGGAAACTTGATTTGGACATCAGTCCCACCTCTTCTAGCGTACACTTGTTCAAAAGCGACTGAAACTATAGACTGCCCAGTGTTTTAAACATGGCAAAAAGCTGCTAATTTTGTTGGCAGACCAAACATTTTTTATTACTGTACAGGAAACCTCAAGGGTCATTTGTTTTATTTTTGTCCTTTTCTAAAGAGTTAAACCACAAACATCCCTGCAAGTGTACTGACCTGCTCAACAGAAAATCGCATACGAAATTTTTGCAAAAACCACCCACTGTTTCCGCCCAGTTTCGAACTGGGGACCTTTTGCGTATGAGTCGAACGTGATAACCTCTACACTACGGAAACACGTCTTCAGTTGGCAGACATAAATCTTTCGGTGCACGCTTGTTAAAAAGCGTATAAAGGAAATGAGCGCTACACTCACCTAGCGTGGCAAACAGTTTACATTTTCTGTCAGAACCCAACCACTGTTTCTGCTCGGTTTCGAACCGAGGACCTTTCGCGTGTTAGGCGAACGTGATGACCACTACACTACAGACACCTATTGATGAAGCATGTGCTTTTTAGAAGATGGCTCCTTCCCATAATCTGCTCTGCAAGCAGTGTGACAGTCTGTAAATTCCAAAAACAACAGAACAGAGGTTATTCGTCATGGCAATCTGCCTACAGCTCCTTGGTACGATGGCCTTCACCTGTCTCAAAAGTAGGGGTTTTGTAGCGAATTGCAGCATTTATATTTAACATGCCCCCACTTGTTTCCACCCAGTTTTGAACTGAGGACCTTTGCGTGTAAAGTGAACATGATAACCACTACACTATGGAAACTTGATTTGGATGTCAGTCCCACCTCTTCTAGGGTACGCTTGTTCAAAAGCGACTGAAACTATAGACTGCCCAGTGTTTTAAACATGGCAAAAAGCTGCTAATTTTGTTGGCAGACCAAACATTTTATATTACTGTACAGGAAACCTCAATGGTCATTTGTTTTATTTTTGTCCTTTTCTAAAGAGATTAAACCACAAACATCCCTGCAAGTGTACTGACCTGCTCAACTGAAAATCGCATACGAAATTTTTGCAAAAAACACCCACTGTTTCCGCCCAGTTTCGAACTGGGGACGTTTCACGTGTGAGGCGAACGTGATAACCACTACACTACAAACACGTCTTCAGGTTGCAGACATAAATCTTTAGTCGCACGCTTATTAAAAAGCATATAAAGGAAATGAGCGCTGCACCCACCTAGCGTGGCAAACAGTTAAAATTTTCTGTCAGAATCCAACCACTGTTTCTGCTCGGTTTCGAACCGAGGACCTTTCGCGTGTTAGGCAAATGTGATGACCACTACACTACAGAAATCTATTGTTGAGATGGATGTGCTTTTTAGAAGATGGCTCCTTCTCATAATCTGCCCTGCAAGCAGTGTGACAGTCTGTAAATTCCACAAACAACAGAACAGAGGTCATTCGGCACCCACCTAGTGTCATTCGGCATGGCAGTCTGCCTACAGCTCCTTGGTACGATGGCCTTCACCTGTCTCAAAAGTAAGGGTTTTGTAGCGAATTGCAGCATTTATATTTAACATGCCTCCACTTGTTACCGCCCAGATTTGAACTGAGTACCTTTGCGTGTAAAGCGAACGTGATATCCACTACACTACGGAAACCTGATTTGGACGTCAGTTCCACCTCTTCTAGATTACGCTTGTTCAAAAACGACTGAAACTATAGACAGCCCAGTGTTTTTAACATGGCAAAAAGCTGCTAATTTTTTTGTCAGACCAAACATATTTTTTTACTGTACAGGAAACCTCAACGGTCATTTGTTTTATTTTTGTCCTTTTCTAAAGAGATTAAACCACAAACATCCCTGCAAGTGTACTGACCTGCTCAACAGAAAATCGCATACGAAATTTTTGCAAAAACCACCCACAGTTTCCGCCCAGTTTCGAACTGGGGTCTTTTCGCGTGTGAGGCGAACGTGATAACAACTACACTACGAACACGTCTTCAGGTTGCAGACATAAATCTTTAGGTGCACGCTTATTAAAAAGCATATAAAGGAAATGAGCGCTGCACCCACCTAGCGTGGCAAACAGTTTAAATTTTCTGTCAGAATCCAACCACTGTTTCTACTCGGTTTCGAACCGAGGACCTTTCGCGTGTTTCGCGAACGTGATGACCACTACACTACAGAAATCTATTGATGAGGCACATGTGCTTTTTAGAAGATGGCTCCTTCCCATAATCTGCTCTGCAAGCAGTTTGACAGGTTGTAAATTCCACAAACAACAGAACAGAGGTCATTCGGCATGGCAGTCTGCCTACAGGTCCTTGGTACGATGGCCTTCACCTGTCTCAAAAGTAAGGGTTTTGTAGCGAATTGCAGCATTTATATTTAAAATGCCTCCACTTGTTTCCGCCCAGTTTTGAACTCAGTTTTGAACTTTTGCGTGTAAAGCGAACGTGATAATGTTGGGGAATTTGTCTCATACATGTCTCATACATGGGTCTGGATATAAAATGCTGTAATGCTGGAGAAAACCAGGCCTAAGGATATTAGATGAACAGAAAACTAGGCCTGAGGGGAGGAGATGAACAGAAAACTAGGCCAAAAGGCAGGTTAGGTAAGGACAGGAGAAGAAACTGGGTGAAAGGGCATGGAAAAGTACCTGAAAATCATGTATAAAGCCATTTTTAAAAGATACGCATGCGCAAAGAAGGTTGCCTCAATTAAAAAATAAAATAACGATGCAGGTGTTTTTAATCGTGGCGACAGGCCAAGGAGGAGCAAGTAGAAAAAGATAACTGTATGAGCGCTAATTGGACACTTAACGATAAGAAAAAGGTATAAGACCTGAGCACTGGCCCCTTGTGAAGTCAGATGAGTGGACGTCATCTCACTTTGTTGAACTGCTCAATAAAGTTATTCTTCTGAGACCTGAAACTTCGACTCTGAAAGATTTCTTCTGAGACCTGAACCAGACTTTGAAGACTTGAACCAAAGATCGAGAATTTGCCACAACATAATTGGCGGAGCCAGCCAGGAGCGGGAAGGGGTCAAGCAGCCGTGGTGGGGGCCCTGGCAGAGATCTCACAAAACAAAGAGCCGGCATAAAAAGAGGTAAGCAGGTTTGCTTATTATTTTGTTTTGTGTGATCACTGCTGGTAAGCTGTCACCCTGGTTAGTAATTGTTTTTAAATACTAGACTCCACCGTAAAAAGAACCTAAAAAGACAAAAAATTTATTGAGAAAAAGGCAGAGGAGAGTCGAGCTTTCAGGTCCTGGAGAAGCGCATGTGTGTGTGTTGTGTGTGTGAGTGTTGTAACGTGAGAAGCACGTGTGTGTGTTGTGAGTGTTGTAACGTGAGAAGCGCATGTGTGTGTGTGAGTGCTGTAACGTGTCTAACTATTCCAGCACAAGAAAACTCGTTTGGCGTAAAGAAATACGCTTTTAATGCAAAGAAGTGCTGCATTTTTATATGTTTGTTTGTCTTAAAGCGTGAGAAGTACGCTGTAAATGCGAGGAAGTGCATTTACATCTAACACGAGAAGTGCGTTTTGCGTGAGAAGTGCGCCAAAAAAGCATGAGAAGTGCGCTAAAAAGTGCGAGAAGTGCACTTGGGGAGCTGTTAGTCTATTATTTGTTTGTTCGTTCCGGGTGTTTTGTTTGTCTTAAATGTAGAAAGTGCACTGAGTGTTTGGTTATTTTTACCAAGACTGAGTGGTGAGGAGGGCAGTGTAGAGAGAGGCTAATTAAATATATGTGACCCTGGATAACAAAACCAGTCTTATGGGTCATTTTTTTTAAATTGAGATTTATACATCACATGAAAACTGAATAAGTAAGCTTTCCATTTATGTATGGTTTGTTAGGATAGGACAATATTTGGCCGAGATACAACTATTTGAAAATATGGAATCTGAGGGTGCAGAAAAATCGCAACATTGAGAAAATCACCTTTAAAGTTGTCCATTTATGTTCGCGATTGTGCTGCATTCACTCACAAAATATCTTCATGGAACATGATCTTTACTTAATATCCTAATGATTTTTGGCATAAAAGAAAAATTGGTAATTTTGACCCATACAATGTATTGTTGGCTATTCCCACAAATATACCCGTGCTAATTAAGACTGGTTTTGTGATCCAGGGTCACATGTATATATATATACATAAATGCAAGAGGTGCATTAACTTAATAAAATGATTATTAATAGATTTTGAAGGGATAGAATAAAATAACTGAGATAAAATCAGGTGATTAAAAGCATAAAAATAATATTATGTTTCAGGAGAATTATAAGACACGAAGAGGTGCCTTCTAGATATACTGCAGGTCCAGTCCGGGCGTACAGCCAATCAATAAATCATTTGTCAAAAATTCTGGGCTCACCGTCAAAAAATAGTCAATAAATTTACTTTGTGTTGAGCTACAAGTGGTAGCCAAATTTAGTAAAACTGAGACAAGGATTTGAAAAGACTAAAGATAAGGACAATAACATTTAGATAATAATATAAAAATTTTAAATATGGAAGAAAAAAGCTTTGAGAATTGAATGGATGATAAAAATCAAATTAGTGAACAAAGAGTACAAAGATATAAATATCAGAGAACAAGAAATATTCCAAGAAATTGGTTTTGTCGACTGTTTGGCCATTTGCCAGACTGTAAGCGCTGCGATCTAGACAGAGAAACACAGTTTTTGCTGGACAAGAACTGAGTAACGAAGCATTGTTTCCGCATTTAGTATAAGATATCAAATAACGAGGGAATGTACGTGTATGTGTGTGAATGAAGTCCCGGGTGTGTGAATGAATATACTAACAAACTGGAGGGAGAGAAGTGACAGAGAAGGAGAGCTTTTTATTCTTCGACATCTTAAAAAAAAAAAAAAAAAGAGACACATGTGGACCAGAGTGAGAGATCATTACGAGGCAGAGGATAGGAGAGTACAGAGAGAAAGAAAGGACGAAGACTATTTTAAACAGGCATTAAAACTAACCAAAGGCATTAAGAATCACTTCTGGTTAGAAAATGAGTTTATAAATAACGAAGGGCAGAGACAGGAGTTAACAGACCAAGGGAAAAGTGAGCTCTTTAAAAATGTACAAAGCTTACAAACTTGGATCAGCTTCAGAGAGAATAGCCCTTAGTGGATTGGCGTAATGTGATTAAAAAACAGTTAACTCTTGAAACCCTGAGACCACACCTGAACAAATTTAATCTTTCAAAAAACACCCTTTTGGACTCACAGTTCACATGGATTAGAAATAAACATTGACCCAATATTAATCCCGTATATGAAAAGGAAGGCATGGAAGCGTTGGCCTAGGGTATTAGGAGGGGCAACTATTCTGAAAAATGTATATATGATGGTGGGTTCATCCGTAAGGCCAGTGAAGTGGGAAAGTGACATAATCTTTGAGGTTGGAAGGGCAAGAGATATTAGACCAGTGTTAGTGGACAATTGGACACTAGCAAGATTGATGGTAATGGTGGTTTTGAGAAATAATCCAAGCAGAATTAGTCATCTGTGGGTAGAGATACGACGAAGCAGAGAAGAGACAGAAGAAATGTCAGTGACAGCTGAGAATGTCGCAGCTCTGGACCAATAGGAAGGGCAAGAGAGGAAATAGAGGGAGGATGCTCTTAAACAAAAAAGAAAGAAAAACTTTAATTGATTTATTTGAACCCCTAACATTAGATACCTACACCAAAGAGGAACTTAACATATTAATAACCATGTGAGAGGGCAATGAGGTGAAGTTGACTCCATCTCTTACTTATCTGTATAGGGCGGGAGATATAACTGCACGAGGCCGGTGGTTTGGGGAAAACATAACCTGGAGTTTCGAATTAGTGTATCTGGGGGAACACATAATTTGGCAGCGCAGTACATAGAACAAGCTAGAAGAAGTGACGCGAAGCCATTGTCTAAGGTACCAATACAAACCATTTTGAAATATTTTAAGAAAACAAAACAAATACCTGAATTATTAAATATTAGCAGAAGACTAAGTGATTGTAACTTAACTAATTATGTGGGGTACAAATATCTAGGTGCTGAGACATGGCTTCGGTGTCACCTCAAGAAGAGTCCCCTGTAGAACAGCTTGCATCACAATATCCGATATGTAGGGATACAATTAAAAACTTGTCAAAAAAGTCGGAAAAAAGGACCCAAAAATTAAATACTAAGTGGCCAGCAGAGGGAACATTTGATTTGGCTGTGTGTGGGGAAATGGGAGCTCTGATAAAAAATCACAAAGCCCATAAAAAAGGGAGCACAATTGATAAAAGAACTTAGAAAGAGAGTAGGGAAAAAAGAAAGCATAATAGAGACTCCGACCCCATATGCACCATCCTATGACTTGACTGGTAAACAGCTCCCACTAGTGACTGGAACAGTGGCTATAAAAGGCAAAGTGAATTTTGAAAATGAGAAGGAAGAAGAAATAAAGGTGAATCAGGACTGTAGAGGAGCAGACATGAGTGACCCTCTAATTTTATCAAAATGGGATGCTGTGAGCCGTGAGGGGAGTCAGGGAAGTGCCTTAGACCTCAAACACCTGATTGAAGCTCATGGAAGCCCTACATTGTCTAACCCGTATTTCCATGCAAGTCAAGCTTTGCAGGAACTCGGAGGAAAGACGGGGAAGAAGGTGGAGGTTGACAGACAACGAGGCAGACTTGACCGAGAAGAAATAGAACGAGATATACGGATAACTAAAGAACAGATCGACCAAGAAGTTGAAGCCATGCGAAGACTCCTAAGAGACTCCATAGAAAGGGACCAACAGAGACTTCGGGAACATCAAAGACGAAGATCTAATTCAGCCAGCCCACACAGGGAATACAAGCATGTGTCTGGAACCCTCCTTTTAGAAGAAGCACCCCTAAGCGAACCACACTGGAGGAGAGGAGACAATTTGAGAGAGATACCAGCACGCAAACTGAGTCAATATAAAGATGAAGAGGAACAACTGGAAGAAGGTCCCTTACAATGCCCCATCCTGATCAAAGGACATCAAGGACAGTACGTGCCATGGGCAGGACAAGATCTGGAGGGACTGATAGCCCGCCTCCCTGACCTACATGAAGGGGCTGGCAAATAGATCAGATTGCTGGAAGAAGAGACAATGGGAAAGATACTAGCCATTGGAGATGTCAAGGCCCTGCTGGCAAAGAGCGTTGGAGGTGCAAAGACTAATGAAATCCTTAAAGCCTCTGGACTTGGAGCTGCAGTCAATTAGACCAGGATGGATGCCACACCATTGGACAGGCATAGAGCTGCAATATGGCGGGCTCTTCGAGAACATTATCAAACTCAGATGGATCCGAAGATGCTGAAAGGGGAACCAATAGGAGATGAGGAAAATCCAGTCACCTATGTTCAAAGACAGTCAAGAAAGTGGAAGCAAGAGCTGGAGAGATACCCTGAACGGGATCCAGTGATAACAGCACTGTTCAGATCCTCCATAATTGACGCCATGCCTCCCTCTGTAAAAGCCAAGCTGGAGGATGTGGTCGGGTTGGGCTCAAAGACATCAAAGGAGTTCAGTGACCATGTGGCTCACGCAGTGGAACAGTACAGAAAGAATAAACTAAAGCTGAAGAATCAAGAAAGAGAGCTTCAAAGAAAATTGACTCAGCTACAACTGGATGAACTGATTAACAAGAAGAAGAAAGTACAGGCTGCAGTAAAGGAAGTTGAAGATCAGTCTGCAGTGATGGCTGCTGTGAACATACCAAGTCAAGCGCCACAAGTCATACAGCAAGCTCCAGTCAACATGGGTCAGAATGTGTCAGTCAACGTGGGAAAACCCATAACAACCGAATGCACCTATCGTGATCTATCTTCCTGAACAACAAGACAACAGAAACAGAGCAATGTCAGCACCAGGAAGGGGAAGAGGAAGAGGAAGAGGAAGGACATACAGCAACCAACAGAGGAACATGGACCAACCAAACATATGCTGGGGATGTAATCAACCTGGACACACCAAGAGAAATTGCCCAGTGAACCCATGGCCACAAGATGAGATGCAAGGCCAGATGCAACAACCTTGGCAGCAGAGATCCTTGAATCAGCAACACCAAGTATCAGGGCCAGTCAACCCATGGCGTGGCCCAGACCAAGGTTACTAGGGGTGCCCAGAGAATCCTACGGGGAGGAGTCAGCTGCCAATGCTGACCAAGAACCTATGCTGCGGGTTAAAATAGAGGACAAGATAATACCCATTATGCTTGACACAGGGGCAACATTCACATGGTTGAGCCAAAATTATGCCTCTCACCTCCCCAGGTCTGGAAAATACGTCAAGACAGTGGGATTTTCGGGACTGACGCAGCTAATTCCAATGACAGCCCCTGTCAGCATAAAAGTCAAAGACTCTGAAATAAAGATTCCAATACTAGTGTCTGACCAAACGCCAGTCAACTTGTTGGGTAGGGATGCTATATGCAAATTGAACTTACAGATATGGTGCTCTCCTGAAGGGATGTATATATATATATATATATATATATATATATATATATATATATATATATATATATATATATATATATATCCCTTCAGGAGATATATATATATATATATAAAAATACAGGTATAAAACAGATGTTAGTAATGGGTGGAGCTGAGCAACAAGAACAATAGACAAACATATTTTGGATAGGGAATATAGATTGGGTAGTAGGGGACACACTTGAAAAATGGGGAAGATACAGTATATAAAAGAGCAACTTCAGAAACCAGTTTCCCCAGAAACCGAATTCCATTGTACAATGAGATATGATCCCCTTAGAGATCCAAAAATGGAAAAAGAGTGGTTAGGAGGAACTAAAGGACAGACTGTGTGTCTGACTTCAAATTACATAATTGTAGGACCAGCGTGTTGGGAGCAGCGTTACAAATTGAACACTGTGAATTCACTAATACTTGGTTTAGAGTAGATGATTCAGTACCACATGTAACATTATTTATAAATGAGGGGAGTCAAGCACAAGATCTAGGCCCAATGATGTTAAAGGTAGAAGGAAAGCTTTGGGATGCCACTGCTAACCCTTTCATTTTTCAAACGATAGATATGACATATCTCAAAATCATCTGCACAACCAAAATGGTAGGGATTCCAAAATTGATAGTTGAGACAGTAGAGAAAAGCGAACTGAAGTCTAGAATGGACGAACTTATCTCAGAGATGGAACAACAAGTGCCTGTACAGTTAGGTCAAAACATGTCACAGATGTAGGCCTAGTTAGATCAGCAAACCCCATTCGAATTGCAACTAAACCAGGAGTTCAATTACCAAGAAAGCAACAATACCCATTAAAACGTGAAGCAGTGGAAGGGATAAAGGCAACAATGGATGGATTGGTTGAGGCAGAAGTACTGATTGAGACAATCAGTTATTGTAATACCCCAATTTTACCAGTTGAAAAAGCCAACAAGTCAAAGTGGAGGTTAGTGCATGACCTAAGAGCAGTTAATGAAGTAGTTGAAGATTGGCCAGCGGAGGTTCCAAATCTGCATACGCTATTGACAAATGTTCCACCTGCTGCTAATTATTTCACTGTGATTGACCTCTGCTCTGCATTTTTCAGCGTTCCATTAGCAGAAGAAAGCAGACACCTTTTTTCCTTCACTTACCAAGGTAAACAGTATACACTAGAATGCCTCAAGGATTTAAACACTATTTACACTCATCATAAGACTGCTGAATTATTAGAACAAGGACGATTTGTTTTGACACAGGCCAGATGCTTAGCATATTCTACATTGACAACTTATCCTGATATCACGATATAGCGATGTACCACAACAAATCCAGCTAATTTTGTCCCGCTGGAGGGGGAAGGAACACCTAGTGAGTGTGTTTCTGTCTCTCTAGCTTTTACTCGTCTGAGACCAGATTTGGAATCAACACCAATTGTTGATCCAGACGTAGATTATTTTGTGGATGGCTCATGTTTTAGAGACCACTTAGGTAACCATGCTGGCTTTGCTGTTGTACAAAAAGATGGAGACAATTTTACCCCTGTGATAAGTCAACATTGTGAGCAACCTTGCTCAGCACAATTGGCTAAACTAAAAGCACTTACTGAAGCTTGCATATTGGCTAAAAACAAAGCAGCCAACATTTATACTGATTCTGCATATGCCCACGGCGTATGTCACTTATTTGGTGCGGTGTGGAAGCAAAGAGGATTTAAAAAGAGTGATGGAACCCCAATTCAACATGGAGACCAAATTACTAAATTGATTACAGCTACGATGTTTCCTACAAAATTGGCCATAATTAAATGCCAGGCCCATAAGAAAGAAAATGACTTTGTCATCAAAGGCAACATTGCAGCTGATATGCATGGAAAACAAGCCTCTGGATGCCAATTAGCTGTAATGGCACCCTAAGTCCTGATCCAGCCTCTCCCCACAGTAGAAAGTATTGCCCAAATGCAGTCCAGAGCAACACCACCTGAAATATATTTATGGCAGCAAAGGGGGGCGACAAGAGATGCAAACAACATATGGAGATCACATGAAGGCCACATGATAGCCCCCACCCCATTGGTTAATATTTTAATTCCTGATGTGCATAGATTTGACCAGTGCGCAAGGGGGGAGGTTCTAAGGAAAATTAAAAGACAAAGGATTCTGGTCCCCATACTTACAAACAAGGGTAGATACATTTTTTAATGAATGTGAAATTTGTGCAAAAAATAATTCCAGTGCCAGAAGGACCTTTTAAGCATCTAGCAATGGATTATGAAGACATGACTGAATTAGTAAGAGTAAAAATATACATGTTGGTTATCATAGACAGGTTACAGCCAAGAGGGATACCACATGAGTTTAAAGCTAGAGACAAGGCAGCAGCAGGACTTGAATCAATATTTGTATGGATAACGCCAAATAAGAATATGGAATGGATTAATTACATATATTACAATCAGCATATATTATAATACAGATCAAGCACTTGATGCCTTAGGTCACCAACTTAAATACACTAGCAGAATGACATGGCAAAACAGACAAGCCCTGAACTGGTTACTGGCAGAAAAAGGAGGAGTATGTCTAATGTTTGGCTCTGATTATTGTACCTTCATCCCAAATAACACAGTCCCAGATGGATCATTTACTAAGGCCATGAAGAAGTTGAAGGCCCTAAGACAAGAGGTTTCTGCAAATACGGAGAGAGACAGAAATTTGGGATACTGGTTTGATTCCATATTTGGATCATGGAAAGAATGGCTTATTGAAGTGAAAGTGACACGTGATGGCCAAGTATGGTAAACCATACTTGGAATTTTACCTCTGCATTTAACCCATCCAAGTGCGTGCACATACATTAGGAGAAGAGTAGTGAGTAGTGAACACACACACACTGCAAACGTGAATACACACACCCGGAGCAGCAGGCAGCCTTGAGTGGCACCCGGGGAGCGATTGGGGGTTAGGTGCCTTGCTCAAGGACACCTCAGTCATATTCCTGCCGGTACTGGAATCGAACCAGCCACCTTTGGGGCAGTCCAACTCTGTTACCATTAGGCCATGACTGCCCCTTATTAAGGTGGGAATAATAATAGCAGTGACTATTGGTGTTTTCTTTTTGCTGTTCTGCTGTGTTGTGCCTTTTCTCAGATCGATGGTGGCTAGTGCAGCTGCAAAACAAATGATCAATGTGTCAGTGAAACCATCAGGCATTGACATTGGATGCACCAACTCAGGAGTATATCCAATTGGCCCAGGCTTGGACGAACTGGATGGCTTCCTGTGAGAGGTTGGATGAAGAAGCAAGGAATAAGGGTACCTTATTACTATTGATTTTGATAATATTTTTACTCTGTTTTTGACAAGATAGGGAGAAAGCCCCACTGTGTATTTTGATTTGGGGATAAAACTAGTTAGAACAATTAGAGCATGGGTAGAGTAGGAAGTTAGTTAGAGGGGTTTTTCTACATTCCTTTGGTTTTATACAAGAACCCTTATTTCCTGAATATATTTACTCATATAATCTTTTGAATATATTTTACTCATATAATCGTACTGAAGATATTTTATATATAATCACACTAACTGTCACAAATATAAATATGTGAATGAGAGGGGGCGACAGAGGGTCTCAAGCAGGTCATTGCCCGTGGTACGAGGTAATGCAACCAGAAAAAAGGGAAAATACAAGAGTGTTTTTATTACTATTGATCACTTTATTCACTTTTTACTATTTACACTTTGAATATATTCCTGTAACAAGTCTAGAAATTTAGAACTTACATGCATTAGACCATTGGAACATGTATATAGTTATAAGTGCAAAAGAGGAATTATTTGCAAGCGCGGTCATCGTCTGTTGAAGAAACACGAGCTGACTCAACTGGTGGTTTAAAAACCCGCTGTCTGCTCTAACACCAGATAGCGCCCCTGGCTGGACTGGGGCACCTCTGGCAACGATGGAGCAACCCAGATAGCACTCCAGGCCACCGGAAGCGCCTGCTCAGTTCCTCTGGCAACGTGGGACAGCTGCTGGAATTCAAGTTCATACACTGTGATTGTGTTATTGAATGTTTGATAACCTGAAGTAATGCATCCCCTTAAACTGATGATGTGATAGGAAGGTGAGATCTTTTACTCCACTCTAGCCAATTGGGGGTGGAGATGTTTGGTCTTACTATTCCTCCAGAGTGTACCCTTATGATGAAGGTTTATTGATAAAGTTGGATGGTCTAGATTGGCCATTTTTGATAGGTAATACAGAAAGAGATCTATTCATGAGGACACACCCTGGGTAAGAATGGTTTGAAGGTGGGACTAGAGAGAGTCCCAAAGGAGGGATGTGTTGGGGAATTTCATTTGTCTCATACATGGGTCTGAATATAAAATGCTGTAATGCTGGAGAAAACCAGGCCTAAGGATATGAGATGAACAGAAAACTAGGCCTGAGGGGAGGAGATGAGCAGAAAACTAGGCCAAAAGGCAGGTTAGGTATGGACAGGAGAAGAAACTGGGTGAAAGGGCATGGAAAAGTACCTGAAAATCATGTATAAAGCCATTTTTAAAAGATACGCATGGGCAAAGAAGGTTGCCTCAATTAAAAAATAAAATAAAGATGCAGGTGTTTTTAATCATGGCGACAGGTCAAGGAGGAGCAAGTAGAAAAAGATAACTGTATGAGCGCTAATTGGACACTTAACGATAAGAAAAAGGTATAAGACCTGAGCACTGGCCCCTTGTGAAGTCAGATGAGTGGCCGTCATCTCACTTTGTTGAACTGCTCAATAAAGTTATTCTTCTGAGACCTGAAACTTCGACTCTGAAAGATTTCTTCTGAGACCTGAACCAGACTTTGAAGACTTGAACCAAAGATTGAGAATTTGCCACAACAATAACCACTACACTACGGAAACTTGATTTGGACGTCAGTCCCACCTCTTCTAGGGTACGCTTGTTCAAAAGCGACTGAAATTATAGACTGCCCAGTGTTTTTAACATGGCAAAAAGCTGCTAATTTTGTTGGCAGACCAAACATTTTTTATTACTGTATAGGAAACCTCAATGGTCATTTGTTTTATTTTTTTCCTTTTCTAAAGAGATTAAACCACAAACATCCCTGCAAGTGTACTGACCTGCTCAACAGAAAATCGTATACGAAATTTTTGCAAAAACCACCCACAGTTTCCACCCAGTTTCGAACTGGGGACCGTTCGCGTGTGAGGCGAACGTGATAACCACTACACTACAGAAACACGTCTGGTTGCAGACATAAATCTTTAGGTGCACGCTTGTTAAAAAGCATATAAAGGAAATGAGTGCTGCACCCACCTAGCGTGGCAAAAAGTTTAAATTTTCTGTCAGAATCCAAACGCTGTTTCTGCTCAGTTTCGAACCGAGGACCTTTCGCGTGTTAGTCGAACGTGATGACCACGACACTACAGAAACCTATTGATGAGATGCACGTGCTTTTTAGAAGATGGCTCCTTCCCATAATCTGCTCTGCAAGCAGTGTGACAGTCTGTAAATTCCACAAACAACAGAACAGAGGTCATTCGGCATGGCAGTCTGCCTACAGCTCCTTGGTACGATGGCCTTCACCTGTCTCAAAAGTAAGAGTTTTGTAGCGAATTGCCACATTTATATTTAAATGGCCTCCACTTGTTTCCACCCAGTTTTGAACTGAGGACCTTTGCGTGTAAAGCGAACGTGATATCCACTACACTACTGAAACTTGATTTGGACGTCAGTCCCACCTCTTCTAGGGTACGCTTGTTCAAAAGCAACTGAAACTATAGACTGCCCAGTGTTTTTAACATGGCAAAAAGCTGCTAATTTTGTTGGCAGACCAAACATTTTTTATTACTGTATAGGAAACCTCAATGGTCATTTGTTTTATTTTTGTCCTTTTCTAAAGAGATTAAACCACAAACATCCCTGCAAGTGTACTGACCTGCTCAAACGAAAATCGCATACGGAATTTTTGCAAAAACCACCCACAGTTTCCGCCCAGTTTCGAACTGTGGACCTATCGCATGTGAAGCGAAAGTGATAACCACTACACTACGGAAACACGTCACCAAGTTGCAGACATAAATCTTTAAGTACACGCTTATTAAAAAGCATATAAAGGAAATGAGTGCTGCACCCACCTAGCCTGGCAAACAGTTTAAATTTTTTGTCAGAATCCAACCGCTGTTTCTGCTCGGTTTGAAACCGAGGACCTTTCGCGTGTTAGGCGAACGTGATGACCACTACACTACAGAAACCTATTAATGACACGCATGTGCTATTTAGAAGATGGCTCCTTCCCATAATCTGCTCTGCAAGTAGTGTGACAGTCTGTAAATTCCACAAACAACAGAACAGAAGTCATTCGGCATGGAAGTCTGCCTACAGCTCCTTGGTACAATGGCCTTCACCTGTCTCAAAAGTAAGGGTTTTGTAGCGAATTGCAGCATTTATATTTAACATGCGTCCACTTGTTTCCGCCCCGTTTTGAACTGAGGACCTTTCGCGTGTAAAGCGAACGTGATAACCACTACACTACGGAAACTTGATTTGCACGTCAGTCCCACCTCTTCTAGCGTATGCTTGTTCAAAAGCGACCGATCAGCGCGACTACAGCTCGCTGCAAACAGCCTTCCCACTTCCAGGAACGGCGTCATATTAGCTCAACGCTTCACAGAAGCCAGTGAATCCAAAAAAATAATCTAATACCATTTAAATATGACGTGTCTATATAAAACGTGTCACATTTTTAAATTAAAGACCTTGATTACGAGCATTCTTCCTGACCGCACAACCGGGGTTCCAGTCTACATCGAAAGGCCTGCTTTGTTGGTATAGTGATGAGCAAGGCTGCCTTCCAAGCAGTTGACCCGGGTCTGATTCCTGGCCAATAAATCACATTTGTAAACTAAAGACCTTGATTATGAGCATTCTTTCTATGGGTTCGATTCCTGGGTCTGGCCATTCTTGCTGTATGGGTTCGATTCCCGGCCAACGCATTGCATTTTTCTCAAGCTGTCTTTAAAACAGTCGTCCGGGGCCCCTTGCCAACTTCTTCTGTAACTTGTTTGCTGGAGCAAAACTTTTGTTAAGGTCTTTTGCAGCAGTATAGGACTGGATCTCCCCGTCTGGGAATCAAACCCCGGTCTTACGCGTGACAGGCGGAGATACTTTCAATTCAATTCAATTCAATTCAAATTTATTTGTATAGCGCTTTTCACAATACACATTGTCTCAAAGCAGCTTTACAGAAATTGCATTTCGGAAATGTACATAGAAAAATACAGTTAGTTAATCAAGTATTAATTTAAGGCATAACATATCGCCGGCTTTGAGTCGTCTCTTCACAGGCGTCGAGTCGTCTCTTCACAGGCGTTGGGTTATCTGAAGTCTCCGTGAGAGGCTGGATACAAACTGGAGCTGACGAACGCTATTTACCTCGGGACTAGCGTCCCGAGATAACAGCAGAAAGGCAGATGGGAAATAATTAGCATAGCTGATGTTCATAATGTTAATGCATTCGAACTGATTCAGCAGTATTAAAGGTTAAGCATTAAGTGAATGCTTGGTTAAAGAGATGCGTCTTTAATCTAGTTTTAAACTGGGACAGCGAGTCTGAGTCTCGTACAATATCAGGAAGGCTATTCCAGAGTTTAGGAGCTAAATGCGAGAACGCCCTCCCTCCTTTAGTGGACTTAGATATCCTAGGAATGACCAGAAGCCTCGAATTTAGTGATCTTAAAGAGCGCGATGGATTGTATGGCGATAGAAGGTCTGTTAAATACACAGGAGCTAAACCATTTAGGGCTTTATAGGTCAGTAGGAATACTTTGTAATTGATACGTAACTTAATAGGTAACCAGTGTAGAGATGATAAAATAGGTGTTATATGATCATATTTTCTTGATCTAGTAAGAACTCTAGCGGCTGCATTTTGCACTAACTGTAGCTTGTTTATTGAGGATGCAGGACAGCCAGCTAATAAAGCATTACAGTAATCTAGTCTCGAGGTCATGAATGCATGAACTAACTTTTCTGCATCAGAAACAGATAGCATGTTGCGTAGCTTAGCAATGTTTCTAAGGTGGAAAAAGGCTGTTCTTGTAATATATGAAATATGATTTTCGAAAGTCAAGTTGCGGTCTAGTATAACACCCAGGTCTTTTACTGTAGTGGATAAAGTAACATGACATCCTTCTAAATTAAAGTTGTATTGTAAGGGATTTTGGGGGTAGTTTTTTGGACCAATAAGTAGTACCTCCGTTTTATCTGAATTTAATAGCAGGAAATTACACGTCATCCAGCATTTTATATCATTTAGACACTCTGTCAATTTAGATAAGTTAGTGTTTTCATCTGGTCGTGATGAGATATATAATTGAGTGTCATCAGCATAACAGTGGAAATTAATTCCATGTTTTCTTATAATATTACCAAGTGGCAGCATATATATTGAGAATAGCAGAGGACCTAACACCGATCCTTGCGGCACTCCATAGTCTACTGACGTTATCTTTGATTTTTCCCCATTTAGACAGACAAAATGGTAACGGTCTGATAAGTAAGATCTAAACCAGCTTAATGCCTGTCCCTGAACACCAGTGTAGTTTTGTAGTCGATCCAAGAGTATTTTATGATCTATAGTGTCGAACGCAGCACTAAGATCGAGTAGAACTAGTATTGAGATACAGCCTTGGTCAGAAGCTAAAAGTAAATCATTTGTAATTTTAACTAGCGCAGTTTCTGTGCTATGATGCGGTCTGAATCCCGACTGGAATTTTTCATAGATATCATTTTCTTGTAAGAAAGAGCACAATTGAGCGGACACAATTTTTTCTAGTATTTTAGACATAAATGGAAGATTTGAGATGGGTCTGTAATTTGCTAAGTTATTTGGATCTAATTGCGGTTTCTTAATGAGAGGTTTTATTACTGCCAGCTTGAATATTTTTGGAACATGACCTAAAAATAAAGACGAGTTAATAATATTAAGAAGAGGCTCTTCGACTACAGGTAACACTTCTTTCAGTAGTTTAGTGGGTATTGGATCTAATAAACATGTTGTTGGTTTAGATGCAATGATAAGTTTATTTAGCTCTTCCTGTCCTATAGTTGTAAAGCGGTGTAGTTGTTCTAGAGGGGCCATAATTGAGGCTGAATCATAAGACATCATAGAGGATTGTATATTTACAATTGTGTTTCGGATGCTTTCTATTTTCTCATTGAAGTAATTCATAAAATCATTACTACTATATTGTAATGGAATATTTTGCTCTGGTGATGTTTGTTTATTTGTTAGTCTAGCCACGGTGTTGAATAAAAACCTTGGATTATTTTGGTTATTTTCTATTAGTTTGCGGAGATGCTCAGCCCTTGCTGCTTTTAGAGCCTTTTTATAACGTGACATACTGTCTTTCCACGCGATTCTAAAGACCTCTAAATTAGTTTGTTTCCATTTACGCTCTAAGTTACGAGTTTCTCTCTTGATTGCATGCGTAGCACTGTTGTACCATGGTGCTTTAGTTTTCTCTCTAACCTTTTTTAATCTAATTGGTGCAACAATATCTAGTGTACTAGAGAACATGGTGCTCAAACTGCTAGTCATTTCCTCTAGTTCATCTGTTTGTTTGGGTGCACTGCGCAGCTGAGATAGATCAGGTAAGCTATTTGAGAATCTATCTATAGTGGTTGGAAGGATTGTTCTGCCTGGTCTATAACGTGGCGCAACGTGACAAATTTCAGCAGTACGTATTATATAAGTTACCATGTAATGATCAGTGAGATCATCACTTTGCGGTATAATATTTATATCAGTTGGATTGGTTCCATATGATATAATTAAATCTAGTGTATGATTTAGACGATGAGTGGGACCACTGACGTTTTGCGTGACCCCAAAGGAGTTTAATAAATCTGTAAACGCAGTCCCTAACGCAACATTTGTATTATCTACGTGTATGTTAAAGTCTCCAACAATTATTGCTTTATCGACATTGACCAATAGATCTGAGAGAAAGTATGCAAACTCTTTTAGGAAATCAGCATAGGGCCCTGGAGGTCTATATACAGTAGCCAAGGCTAGAGATAATATGGATTTGTTTCTTGCATCTAAGAGCGTAACATTTAGCACAAGTACTTCAAACGAATTAAACCTGTGACCTGTTTTCTGAGTAACATTAAGAATATCTCTATAGATTGTTGCAACACCGCCGCCACGACCGATCAGACGGGGCTCATGCTTATAACAGTATCCTGGTGGAGTAGACTCATTTAGACCGAAATAATCATTTGGTTTAAGCCAGGTTTCAGTAAGGCAAAGTACATCGAAACTATTATCTGTGACCATTTCATTTACAATAACCGCCTTAGGTGTGAGCGATCTAATGTTTAGAAGACCTAGCTTTAGAAATTGTTTTTGTTCACTGATATTTAGATTTTCTGGTTTAATTACAATAAGATTTTTGCTAGATCCTACACTAGATGTATTGTTTGGCCTCACTAAGCGAGGAATAGACACAGTTTCTATATAATGTTCTACACTACTTATATCAATTAAGTTGGGACAGCAAAGACTGTGATTTGGACTTTGACTTACTAGTCATATGGTGTGTAACGTCTTGGAGATGTTGTCCGACAGAACAGCCGCTCCGATTCTGCTGGGGTGCAGGCCATCAGCACGGTAGAGCCTAGGTCGCTCCCAAAACAGATTCCAATTATTTACAAAGAGCAGTTTCTGTTCATTACACCATGACATTAACCATTCATTTAGAGCAAATAATCTACTGAACCTTTCTTGTCCTAGTCGGTACGTGGGAAGCGGTCCAGACACGATGATTGTTGCTTCAGGCGATGTGCTGCGAACCGTCTCGATCAGGCTTCTGTAGTCCTTCTTCAGAACCTCCGTCTGCCGCAGCCTGATGTCGTTCGTCCCCGCGTGTAGGACCACAGCTCCGACGCGCTCGTCACCGTTCAGGATCTCGGGAATCTGTGCAGCGACATCAAGAACACGAGCACCAGGAAAGCAGTGAGTGCGCACCTTACGCTTACCTGAGGTAGCACGGACATGACGGACCATGGAAGTGCCGATGATCACGGCGGCGTCACGTTCCGGCTCGCGAAGAGGGGAGAAGCGGTTCCGGGTGGAGATCTCGAAGACCGGGAGGGGCGGGGAAGTCCTTGGTCTGGTCCTGGCTCGTGTCTTCCGCTGTGGGATCACCCAGGGTCCGTGGTGTTGCCTCGGTGCCGGAGTGAATGAAGGCAGAGATGATCGCGTCCTCCTGGGCAGAGAAACGCACGGAGTAGACGAAGTCGGAGTCAAAAAGTTACTAACCACTGACTTGTGAGCATCGGCGCGTGATGTTTCAAGCGTTGATCGCCGATCTCGCAGCTCGGCTTGCTTCACCAGCAGAACGCGGATCTGTTTCTCCACCGACTCCAGCTCCAATCGTACCGAAACCAGCTCGAATGTGTCCTCACCTGCACTCAGAGGTAACGTTAGACACACATCCGATATGTTCGCCATTATAACAGATGAACAGTAAATTAGTAGTGATACTACCAATATCACTACTAATTTAGGACTGAAATGATGGATATAACCCGTATCCTTTCAGTCAAACGGGTGTAAAATGAGAGGGTCGATAGGCGCGAGGCCACGCGTGAAATGCTAGCGGGCTAAAGGCTAGTAGCCGAGATTCGGAAAGTTGGATCTAAGTAGCGATATCAAAGCAATCCGATTGTTTTTTATAAGGAATAGTGTCGAGGATAAGTTCACATGATATAAAAATAGAAAGTGCTTGTTTATAAATGAGTGGTAAAGAAGAAAATCAGGGATTAATGAATCAATTCGATGGAGCTCCAAACACAAACACAGATCGCACGCGCATGCGTGCAGAAAGAGAAGTGTTGCTCTTTCTAGAATGTCTGTCCACTCTACTAACGAGGAGTTGCAGAGACAAGTAGTTGTGCCCGATCAGGTCGACTTCCAGGGACGGCGGCATGCGTCATTTTAGCTCAACGCTTCACAGAAGCCAGTGAATGCAAAAAATTATCTAATTCTGTTTAAATATGAAGTGTCTGTATAAAACGTATTACATTATTAAATTAGAGACCTTGTTTTTTAATATGGTGCCTGGTAGGTCAGGTCAATAAGTTCATGCAATTTTTTTAAGTGCCAGGTCCAAACAAAGAGAGTTTCAGTTCATCTGCACCTGCCAGCTGCTAATGTATTGCGAAAATTCTTGCTGACCGCACAACAGGGCTTCCAACCTACATCCAACAGTCTTGCATTGGTGGTATAGTGGTGAGCATAGTCAAGTCAAGTCATCCTCATTTATATAGCGCTTTTAACAATGTAGATTGTTTCAAAGCAGCTTTACAGAGATAAAGATATAATTTAAGGTAACAGAGATTGGTTTGGTTTTATAGTGGCTCTTGAAAAATGTTTTTCCAGCTAAAGTTAGTTTTGATTGATTCACTTCCGTCTAAATGATCATTTGTTATTAAATTAGGGGCCGTTAAGACGACACCGTTCTCTCTAAACAGACTTTAAACGTGAACCTGTGATAGACGCTGATGGCGTTCACATGCGCATTAAGAATTGATTCTATAGTTATGTGCGTTTGAATATATGTGCGCAGTTTTGTAATTCCTTACAAACCATGCCTAAACAAACTACTTGTCTATAAATTTTGATGCAGAATTTTTATTTTATCTTATCACTTTGGGTAGGTACGCGAACCGAAAAATTCCACAACGCTTTATCTGTAGAGTGGTATAGGGATCCTCCATAGGGAGAGGCTAGTTGGCACTTCAGCACTGCATTGTCATCAGGTCCAGGCGAAAGTCCTTCGTCAGATCTGGAAACGGCCTGGATCCAGCAGGCTGCGGGAAAACCTCGGGATAAACAAAGACACTAAAATTAGCGTAGATGCCATTCTTCTTATGATGTAACGAGTACATCAGGATTTGAGGGAAGTGTTCCCAGTTCCGGCTGACCTAATCTAAGCAGCCTAATATTGAATTATAGAAGTCTATAGAGTGTTATGTGAATGCTAGGTCAAAGAGATGTGTTTTTAGTCTAGCTTTGAACTGACAGACTGTGTCTGCTTCCCGGACAATGTTAGGAAGATTGTTCCAAAGTTTTGGTGCTAAATAGGAAAAGGATCTACCGCCAGCAGTCGATTTATATATTCTAGGTATTATCAGCTGGCCGGAGTTTTGAGATCGCAATAGACGTGAAGGACTATAATGCGTTAAGAGCTCGCTCAAGTACTGGGGAGCTAAACCATTTAGTGCTTTGTAAGTAATCAGCAATATTTTAAAATTTATACGATGTTTAATAGGGAGCCAATGCAGTGTTGACAGAACCGGGCTAATATGGTCGTACTTCCTGGTTCTGGTAAGAACTCTAGCGGCTGCGTTTTGAACTAGCTGTAGTTTGTTTATTAAGCGTGCAGGGCAACCACCCAGTAGAGCATTACAATAATCTAGCCTTGATGTCATGAACGCATGAACTAGTTGTTCCGCATTTGTCAATGAGAGCATATGACGTAATTTAGATATATTTTTAAGATGGAAAAATGCGGTTTTACAGACACTAGACACGTGGCTTTCAAATGAAAGATTGGTATCAAAGAGCACACCCAGGTTCCTAACTGACGACGAAGACTTAACAGAGCAGCCATCAAGTGTTAGACGGTATTCTAGGTTATTACGTGTGGAAGTTTTTTGTCCAATAATTAGAATCTCTGTTTTTTCAGAATTTAGTAGTAGGAAATTACTAGTCATCCAATTTTGAATATCAACTATGCATTCCGATAATTTTGTGAATTGGTGAGTTTCGTTAGGTTTGGAAGAAATATAGAGCTGAGTATCATCAGCATAACAGTGAAAGCTAATTCCATGTTTCCTAATGATATCTCCTAAAGGTAGCATGTACAGAGTGAACAGCAAGGGTCCTAGTACTGAGCCTTGTGGTACGCCATACTGAACTTGTGATCGATAAGACATCTCTTCATTTACTGCTACAAACTGATAGCGGTCAGATAAATATGATTTAAACCATGCTAATGCAATTCCACTAATGCCAACATAGTTTTCTAGTCTATTTAAGAGAATGTTGTGGTCAATGGTGTCAAATGCAGCACTAAGATCAAGTAACACTAATAGAGAGATACAACCACGATCGGATGATAAGAGCAAATCATTTGTGACTTTAATGAGAGCAGTCTCAGTGCTATGGTGCGGTCTAAATCCTGACTGGAAATCCTCGCAGATACCATTTCTTTTAAGAAAGGAACACAGTTGTGAGGATACTGCCTTTTCTAGTATCTTTGACTGAAAAGGTAGATTTGAGATCGGCCTGTAATTGACTAATTCTGTAGGATCAAGTTGCGTTTTTTTAACAAGCGGTTTAATCATAGCCAGCTTAAAGGTTTTTGGTACGTATCCTAGAGACAAAGATGAATTAATGATGTTAAGAAGAGGATCTATGACTTCTGGAAGCATCTCTTTCAGTAGTTTAGTCGGTATAGGGTCTAACATACATGTTGTCGATTTAGATGAATTAACAAGTTTGCAAAATTCTTCCTCTCCTATGGCAACAAATGAATCAAATTTTACCTCGGGGAGACTATAATGCACTCCCTGATGTGATGCTGTAGTAGACGGTTGCATAGTTATAATTTTGTCCCTAATATTATCAATCTTATAAGTGAAGAAGTTCATAAAGTCATTACTGCTGTGTTTCTTGGAAACTTCTGGGCTTGAAGCTTTCTTTTTCGTTAGTGTAGCCACTTTTTCAAATAAATACCTTGGATTATGTTTATTTTCTTCTAATAGGGTTGAAAAATAAGCAGATCTAGCAGCTTTTAATGCCTCTCTGTAAGCAATCGAGCTCTCCTTCCATGCAATCCGAAATACCTCTAGTTTTGTTTTCTTCCAGTTGCGCTCCATTTTTCTGGCTGCTCTCTTAAGGGCCCGGGTGTACTCGTTGTACCATGGTGTTGGACTATTTTCTTTAATCTTCTTTAAGCGCAACGGAGCAACTGTATCTAAAATGCTGGAAAGGAGAGAGTTAAAAGTTTCTGTTGCAATATTAAGTTCTTCTAAGCTATCTGGGATGCTGAGACGATGAAACTGATTAGGAATATTATTGATAAAGCAATCTTTAGTGGCAGAAGTGATAGGTCTAACATACTTGTAACACGGAGTTGGCTTTGCAGCCTTGGCTAAATGTAATTTACATGAGACTAGATAATGATCTGAGATGTCGTCGCTCTGCTGCAGAATTTCAACAGCATCAACATTGATTCCATGTGATAATATTAGATCTAGAGTATGATTACGACAATGAGTAGGTCCTGACACGTGTTGTCTAACTCCAATAGAGTTAAGAATGTCTTTAAATGCCAATCCCATTGCATCTTTTCCATTATCTACATGTATATTAAAATAACCAACAATTAGGACTTTATCTGCAGTCAATACTAATTCTGATAGAAAGTCAGCAAATTCTTTGATAAAATCTTTATGGTGCCCTGGTGGCCTGTAGACAGTTGCCAGCAGAATTCTCAAACTTGATTTATCGTTTACATTATATATTTTTACATTAAGCACCAACACTTCAAAAGAAATATATTTTAAACTAGATTTTTTAGTGGTTTTGAAAATATTACTATAAATTACAGCAACACCTCCCCCTTTGCCTTTCAGGCGAGGTTCATGTTTATAACAGTAATCATGAGGGGTGGACTCATTTAAAGTAATGTAATCGTCTGGTTTTAGCCAGGTTTCTGTCATACACAGCACATCTAGGTTATAATCTGAAATCATATCATTAACTATGAGTGCTTTTGAAGTAAGGGATCGAATATTCAGCAACCCAAGCTTTATCGTTTGCTCATCTGTATTATATCTATTTTTTATTTGTTGAATATCAATTACATTTTTAACCTTAGATCGGTTTGGACGTTTTTGGGATTTCCAAATTCGGGGAACAGACACAGTCTCTAAATGATGATATCTAGGTGAAAGAGCCTCTATGTGATGGGATTTATCTGACCTTGGTGACGCGAGGCCGCTAGCAGACGGTCGGTTTAGCCAGTTTGTCTGCTTCCTGACCTGAGCCCCAGATTGTCATTTTTGTCTCTAAGACTATGAGCCAAATTACTAGAGAGAAGAGCAGCACCATCCCAGGAGGGATGAATACCATCTCTTTTCAACAGGTCAGGTTTGCCCCAAAAACTTTTCCAATTGTCTATGAATTCTATATTATTTTTGCGGACACCACTTAGACAGCCAGCCATTGAGTGATGACAATCTGCTAACTATCTCATCACTCCTTTCGAACAGGAAGGGGGCCAGAGCAAATTACAGTGCCTGACATCGTACTTGCGAGTTCAAACACCTCTTTAATATTAATTTTGGTGATCTCCGACTGGTGGAGTCGAACATCATTAGTGCCGACGTGAATAACAATCTTACAGAATTTACGATTAGCATTAGCCAGCACTTTTAAATTTGCTTTGATGTCAGGCGCTCTGGCTCCCGGCAAACATGTGACTATGTTGGCTGGTGTCCCTATTTTCACGTTCCGTGTAATAGAATCGCCAATTACCAGGGCACAATCAACAGAATTCTCAGTGGGTGTTTCACTGAGTGGGGCAAATCGATTTGTTTTGGTAATCGGAACGGAAGAGTGGTTTTTTGATCCGTGACTAGAGCGATCCCTCACTGTCACCCATCTGCCTGGCTGCACAGGCAATAATTCAGCCGGAACCGAATCATGTAAAGAGTTCACTATGCTAGGCGCATCCAAAGTAGAATCTAAAGCTCTAGCACACTTACTATCCTAAATTAAAGTTTGGATGCGTGTTTCTAATTCTGAAATCTTCTCCGTCAGCCTGACTGTTTCCTTGCATTTATCACATATAAACCCTATATTGCCGACGGGGAAGGCTATGCTAAACATGTAACATGAAGTGCAGGTGACAATAAAAGGACAAGACATTACTCACCGTGTTTGTTGACTGATTCTTACTCACCTGGGCTTTTTATGAACTCAGAGGCGTGGGCGCGCGAGAGAAAAATAAATAAATAACTGAGCGCACGGGTGGCGCATTAACAGGCTAGCGAGTTACTAGCGTGTTGTTCTAACAATAACGGAAGCTAGCGATGTCAGGTTAATCTGGGATGTTGTCTAAGCTGTATTTAGTAGTATAAACAACTAGAAATGGTAGTAAATGATGGTTCAAAACAGAAAGAAATACAAAGCTAATTCGAGGCTTAGACGGAGCTTACAGCCTCGAAGCAAACAAAACACAGCAGGCAGCTAGGCAGACAGGAGCAATCGATCATAGCTGCCTTCCAAGCAGTTGACCTGGGTTCGATTCCCGGCCAATGCATCACATTTGTAAATTAAAGACCTTGATTACGAGCATTCTTGCTATGGGTTCGATTCCTGGGTCTGTCCGTGCTTGCTGTATGGGTTCGATTCCCGGCCAACGCATTGTATTTTTCTCAAGTTGTCTTTCAAACAGTTGTCCGGGGCCCCTTGCCAACTTCTCCTGTAACTTGTTTGCTGGAGCAAAACTTTTGTTAAGGTCTTTCGGCAGCAGTAAAGGACTGGATCTCCCCGTCGGGGAATCGAACCCCGGTCTTACGCGTGACAGGCGGAGATACTTTCCACTATACTAACGAGGAGTTGCAGAGACAGGTAGTTGTCCCCGATCAGCGCGACTTCCAGGAACGGCGTCATGCGTCATTTTAGCTCAACGCTTCACAGAAGCCAGTGAATCCAAAAAATAATCTAATACCGTTTAAATATGAAGTGTCTGTATAAAACGTGTTACATTATTAAATTAGAGACCTTGTTTTTTAATATGGTGCCTGGTAGGTCAGGTCAATAAGTTCATGCAATTTTTTTAAGTGCCAGGTCCAAACAAAGAGAGTTTCAATTCATCTGCACCTGCCAGCTGCTAATGTATTGCGAAAATTCTTGCTGACCGCACAAGAGGGCTTCCAGCCTACATACAGCAGTCTTGCGTTGTTGGTATAGTGGTGAGCATAGCTGCCTTCCAAGCAGTTGACCCGGGATCGATTCCCGGCCAATGCATCACTTTTGTAAATTAAAGACCTTGATTACGAGCATTCTTGCTATGGGTTTCGATTCCTGGGTCTGTCCATTCTTGCTGTATGGGTTCGATCCCCGGCCAATGCATTGCATTTTTCTCAAGCTGTCTTTAAAACAGTCGTCCGGGGCCCCTTGCCAACTTCTCCTGTAACTTGTTTGCTGGAGCAAAACTTTTGTTAAGGTCTTTTGGCAGCAGTAAATGACTGTATCTCCCCGTCGGGGAATCGAACCCCGGTCAAACGCGTGACAGGCGGAATTACTTTCCACTATACTAATGAGGAGTTGCAGAGACAGGTAGTTGTCCCCGATCAGCACGACTTCCAGGAACGGCGTCATGCGTCATTTTAGCTCAACGCTTCACAGAAGCCAGTGAATCCAAAAAAAAATCTAATACCGTTTAAATATGAAGTGTCTGTATAAAACGTGTTACATTATAAATTAGAGACCTTGTTTTTTAATATGGTGCCTGGTAGGTCAGGTCAATAAGTTCATGCATTTTTTTTAAGTGCCAGGTCCAAACAAAGAGAGTTTCAGTTCATCTGCACCTGCCAGCTGCTAATGTATTGCGAAAATTCTTGCTGACCGCGCAAGACGGCTTCCAGCCTACATCCGACAGTTTTGCGTTGTTGGTAAAGTGGTGAGCATAGCTGCCTTCCAAGCAGTTGACCCGGGTTCGATTCCCGGCCAACGCATCACATTTGTAAATTAAAGACCTTGATAACGAGCATTCTTGCTATTGGTTCGATTCCTGGGTCTGTCCATTCTTGCTGTATGGGTTCGATTCCCGGCCAACGCATTGCATTTTTCTCAAGCTGTCTTTAAAACAGTCGTCCGGGGCCCCTTGCCGACTTCTCCTGTAACTTGTTTGCTGGAGCAAAACTTTTGTTAAGGTCTTTTGGCAGCAGTAAAGGACTGGATCTCCCCGTCGGAGAATCGAACCCCGGTTTTACGCGTGACAGGCGGAGATACTTTCCACTATAGTAACGAGGAGTTGCAGAGACAGGTAATTGTCCCCGATCAGCTCGACTTCCAGGAACGGCGTCATGCGTCATTTTAGCTCAACGCTTCACAGAAGCCAGTGAATCCAAAAAATAATCTAATACCGTTTAAATATGAAGTGTCTGTATAAAACGTGTTACATTATTAAATTAGAGACCTTGTTTTTTAATATGGTGCCTGGTAGGTCAGGTCAATAAGTTCATGCAATTTTTTTAAGTGCCAGGTCCAAACAAAGAGAGTTTCAATTCATCTGCACCTGCCAGCTGCTAATGTATTGCGAAAATTCTTGCTGACCGCACAAGATGGCTTCCAGCCTACATACAGCAGTCTTGCGTTGTTGGTATAGTGGTGAGCATAGCTGCCTTCCAAGCAGTTGACCCGGGTTCGATTCCCGGCCAAAGCATTGTATTTTTCTCAAGCTGTCTTTAAAACAGTTGTCCGGGGCCCCTTGCGAACTTCTCCTGTAACTTGTTTGCTGGAGCAAAACATTTGTTAAGGTCTTTTGGCAGCAGTAAAGGACTGGATCTCCCCGTCGGGGAATCGAACCCCGGTCTGACGCGTGACAGGCGGAGATACTTTCCACTATACTAACGAGGAGTTGCAGAGACAGGTAGTTTTCCCCGATCAGCGAGACTTCCAGGAACGGCGTCATGCGTCATTTTAGCTCAACGCTTCACAGAAGCCAGTGAATGCAAAAAATAATCTAATACCGTTTAAATATGAGGTGTCTGTATAAAACGTGTTACATTATTAAATTAGTGACCTTGTTTTTTAATATGGTGCCTGGTAGGTCAGGTCAATAAGTTCATGCAATTTTTTTAAGTGCCAGGTCCAAACAAAGAGAGTTTCAGTTCATCTGCACCTGCCAGCTGCTAATGTATTGCGAAAATTCTTGCTGACCGCCCAACAGGGCTTCCAGCCTACATCTGACAGTCTTGCGTTGGTGGTATAGTGGTGAGCATAGCTGCCTTCCAAGCAGTTGACCTGGGTTCGATTCCCGGCAAACGCATCACATTTGTAAATTAAAGACCTTGATAACGAGCATTCTTGCTATGGGTTCGATTCCTGGGTCTGTCCATTCTTGCTGTATGGGTTCGATCCCCGGCCAATGCATTGCAGTTTTCTCAAGCTGTCTTTAAAACAGTCATCCGGGGCCCCTTGCCAACTTCTCCTGTAACTTGTTTGCTGGAGCAAAACTTTTGTTAAGGTCTTTTGGCAGCAGTAAAGGACTGGATCTTCCCGTCGGGGAATCAAATCCCGGTCTTCCGTGTAACAGGCGGAGATACTTTCCACTAACTAATGAGGAGTTGCAAAGACAGACAGTCGCCCCCGATCAGCGCGACTACAGCTCGCTGCAAACAGCCTTCCCACTTCCAGGAATGGTGTCATATTAGCTCAACGCTTCACAGAAGCCAGTGAATCCAAAAAAAGAATCTAATACCATATAAATATGAAGTGTCTGTATAAAACGTGTCACATTTTTAAATTAAAGACCTTGATTACGAGCATTATTGCTGTATGAGTTCGATTCCTGGGTCTGTCCATTCTTGCTCTATGGGTTCGATTCCCAGCCAAAGCATTGCATTTTTCTCAAGCTGTCTTTAAAACAGTCGTCCGGGGCCCCTTGCCAACTTCTCCTGTAACTTTTTAGCTGGAGCAAAACTTTTGTTAAGGTCTTTTGGCAGCAGTAAATGACTGTATCTCCCCGTCGGGGAATCGAACCCCGGTCTTCCGCGTGACAGGCGGAAATACTTTCCACTATACTAACAAGGAGCAATTTGTAAATTAAAGACCTTGATTACGAGCATTCTTGCTATGGGTTCTATTCCTGGGTCTGTCCATTCTTGCTGTATGCGTTCGATTCCCGGCCAACACATTGCATTTTTCTCAAGCTGTCTTTAAAACAGTCGTCCGAGGCCCCTTGCCAACTTCTCCTGTACTTGTTTGCTGGAGTAAAACATTTGTTAAGGTCTTTTGGCAGCTGTAAAGGACTGGATCTCCCCGTCGGGGAATCGAACCCCGGTCTTCCGCGTGACAGGCGGAGATACTTTCCACTATACTAACGAGGAGTTGCAGAGACAGGTAGTTGTATCCGATCAGTGCGGCTTCCAGGAACGGCGTCGTGCGTAATTTTAGCTCAACGCTTCACAGAAGCCAGTGAATCCAAAAAATAATCTAATACCGTTTAAATATGAAGTGTCTGTATAAAACGTGTTACATTATTAAATTAGAGACCTTGTTTTTTAATATGGTGCTGTAGGATTACAAATTTTATTTAAATTTTAATTTAGATTTCCAATACAATAGTATTTTATATTGAGAAAGTTTATAAATGATGAGACCAGGAAATCTCTGCAAACGGTAGGGGTTCCCAGCAGGATATTCCTGACTGTCCCATCTCAGTACGAGAAGGCTAGGCTTTTCCTGTTCTCATTGTTTTCCCGGGTGAAGAGGCATGCTGAGCAAGTTTGAACACCTGCCATTTTATTACTGAGACCATTTGTCTTGAAGTTCTTATCTCAGTGCGAGAAGTCATGCACCGTTCTGTTCTCATGTTTCAGCTCATTTACATGCTTTGTTCCTCACAATGTAATCCCTCCCCCTTGAAATGTATATAAACTACAATGTAAAGTTCCCTTAGTTAGACGATGTTGGAATGACTGCAGCTACCGACAAGCAATAAAGAACTTCTGCTTGGAAAACTTCCACCGTCTCCTGGTCTGAGCTTCTAACTTTTCTACAAAGAAAAAGATCACTACAGTGCCTGGTAGGTTAGGTCAATAAGTTCATGCAATTTTTTTAAGTGCCAGGTCCAAACAAAGAGAGTTTCAGTTCATCTGCACCTGCCAGCTGCTAATGTATTGCGAAAAATTTTGCTTACCGCACAAGACGGCTTCCTGCCTACATCCATCAGTCTTGCGTTGGTGGTATAGTGGTGAGCATAGCTGCCCTCCAAGCAGTTGACCTGGGTTCGATTCCCAGCCAATGAATTGAATTTTTCTCAAGCTGTCTTTAAAACAGTTGTCCGGGGCCCCTTGCGAACTTCTACTGTAACTTGTTTTTCTGGAGCAAAACTTTTGTTAAGGTCTTTTGGCAGCAGTAAAGGACTGGATCTCCCCATCGGGGAATCGAACCCCAGTCTACGCGTGACAGACGGAGATACTTTCCACTATACTAACAAGGAGTTGCAGAGACAGGTTTTTGTATCCGATCAGCGCGGCTTCCAGGAACGGCGTCATGCGTCATTTTAGCTCAACGCTTCACAGAAGCCAGTAAATGCAAAAAATAATCTAATACCGTTTAAATATGAAGTGTCTGTATAAAACGTGTTACATCATTAAATTAGAGACCTTGTTTTTTAATATGGTGCCTGGTAGGTCAGGTCAATAAGTTCATGCAATTTTTTTAAGTGCCAGGTCCAAACAAAGAGAGTTTCAGTTCATCTGCACCTGCCAGCTGCTAATGTATTGCGAAAATTATTGCTGACCGCAGAACAGGGCTTCAAGTCTACATCCAACAGTCTTGCGTTGGTGGTATAGTGGTGAGCATAGCTGCCTTCCAAGAAGTTGACCCGGGTTCGATTTCCGGCCAACGTATCACATTTGTAAATTAAAGACCTTGATTACGAGCATTCTTGCTATGGGTTCTATTCCTGGGTCTGTCCATTCTTGCTGTATGCGTTCGATTCCCGGCCAACGCATTGCATTTTTCTCAAGCTGTCTTTAAAACAGTCGTCCGAGGCCCCTTGCCAACTTCTCCTGTAACTTGTTAGCTGGAGCAAAACTTTTGTTAAGGTCTTTTGGCAGCAGTAAATGACTGTATCTCCCCGTCGGGGAATCGAACCCCGGTCTTCCGCGTGACAGGCGGAAATACTTTCCACTATACTAACAAGGAGTTGCAGAGACAGGTAGTTGTCCCCGATCAGCGCGACTTCCAGGAACGGCGTCATGCGTCATTTTAGCTCAACACTTCACAGAAGCCAGTGAATCCAAAAAAAATCTAATACCATTTAAATATGAAGTGTCTGTATAAAACGTGTTACATTATTAAATTAGAGACCTTGTTTTTTAATATGGTGCCTGGTAGGTCAGGTCAATAAGTTCATGCAATTTTTTTTAAGTGCCAGGTCCAAACAAAGAGAGTTTCAGTTCATCTGCACCTGCCAGCTGCTAATGTATTGCGAAAATTCTTGCTGACCGCACAAAACGGCTTCCAGCCTAGATATAACAGTCTTGCGTTGGTGGTATAGTGGTGAGCATAGCTGCCTTCCAAGCAGTTGACCCGGGTTCGATTCCCGGCCAACGCATCACATTTGTAAATTAAAGACCTTGATAACGAGCATTCTTGCTATGGGTTCGATTCCTGGGTCTGTCCATTCTTGCTGTATGGGTTCGATTCCCGGCCAACGCATTGTATTTTTCTCAAGCTGTCTTTAAAACAGTCGTCCGGGGCCCCTTGCCAACTTCTCCTGTAACTTGTTTGCTGGAGCAAAACTTTTGTTAAGGTCTTTTGGCAGCAGTAAAGGACTGGATCTCCCCGTCAGGGAATCAAACCCCGGTCTTACGCGTGACAGGTGGAGATACTTTCCACTATACTAACGAGGACTTGCAGAGACAGGTAGTTGTCCCCGATCAGCGCGACTTCCAGGAACGGCTTCATGCGTCATTTTAGCTCAACGCTTCACAGAAGCCAGTGAATCCAAAAAATAATCTAATACCTTTTAAATATGAAGTGTCTGTATAAAACGTTTTACATTATTAAATTAGAGACCCTTTTTTTTAATATGGTGCCTGGTAGGTCAGGTCAATAAGTTGCACCTGCCAGCTGCTAATGTATTGCGAAAATTCTTTCTGACCGCACAACCGGGCTTCCAGTCTACATTTATAGGCCTGCGTTGGTGGTATAGAGGTGAGCATAGCTGCCGTCCAAGCAGTTGACCCGGGTTTGATTCCTGGCCAACGCATCACATTTGTAAATTAAAGACCTTGATTACGAGCATTCTTGCTGTATGGGTTCGATTCCTGGGTCTGCCCATTCTTGCTGTATGGGTTCGATTCCCGGCCAACGCATGGCATTTTTCTCAAGCTGTCTTTAAAACAGTCGTCCGGGGCCCCTAGCCAACTTCTCCTGTAACTTGTTTGCTGGAGCAAAACTTTTGTTAAGGTCTTTTGGAAGCAGTAAAGGACTGGATCTTACCGCCGGGGAATCGAACCACAGTCTTCGAGTGACAGGCGGAGATACTTTCCACTATACTAACAAGGAGTTGCAGAGACAGGTAGTTGTATCCGATCAGCACGGCTTCCAGGAACGGCGTCATGCGTCATTTTAGCTCAACGCTTCAAAGAAGCCAGTGAATGCAAAAAATAATCTAATACCGTTTAAATATGAAGTGTCTGTATAAAAGGTGTTACATTATTAAAATAGAGACCTTGTTTTTTCATATGGTGCCTGGTAGGTCAGGTCAATAAGTTCATGCAATTTTTTTAAGTGCCAGGTCCAAACAAAGAGAGTTTCAGTTCATCTGCACCTGCAAGCTGCTAATGTATTGCGAAAATTCTTGCTGACCGCACAAGGGGGCTTCCAGTCTACGTTCAAAGGCCTGTGTTGGTGGTATAGTGGTTAGCATAGCTGCCTTCCAAGCAGCTGACCCGGGTTCGATTCCAAGCCAATGCATCACATTTCTAAATTAAAGAACTTGATTACAAGCATTCTTGCTATGGATTCGATTCCGGGGTCTGTCCATTCTTGCTGCATGGGTTCGATTCCCGGCCAACGCATTGCATTTTTCTCAAGCTGTCTTTGAAACAGTCGTCCGGGGCCCCTTGCCAACTTCTCCTGTAACTTGTTTGCTGGAGCAAAACTTTTGTTAAGGTCTTTTGGCAGCAGTAAAGGACTGGATCTCCTCGTCGGGGAATCGAACCCCAGTCTCCACGTGACAGGCGGAGATACTTTCCACTATACTAACAAGGAGTTGCACAGACAGGTAGTTGTCCCTGATCAGCATGACTTCCAGGAACGGCGTCATGCGTCATTTTAGCTCAAAGCTTCATAGAAGCCAGTGAATCCAAAAAATAATCTAATACCGTTTAAATATGAAGTGTCAGTTTATGACACTCATTCCAGAGGTTAATGACACTATATCCACAAAATCAGGAAATAATAGTACCCCAAACTAACACATACAAGACATAAAGTGCAGTCACCATCACACGCACTCATAATAGACACACGTAACTGTCATTATCAATGTACGTTGTTTTGTTTTTTTACTTTAAAAATATTTAAGTTTTAAATTAGATTTCAAACTTCACATTTTCCTCTAGTTTTTTTTACCTACTTTTACATAGTCTTTTAACCATTTCAAAGCATGTATTGTTCATTACTCATTATTTTGTTTAAGCTTGCTTTAGCAGGCAGATAACAGAAAGACAGACACAGTTACCATCCCTTCCTCCACTCAAGCAGTCTCTCTCACTATAAACAAATAATCTTTTCAACAGCCTCCTAAGACTGTAATTTAGACAAAATGTAATATTAAAGTCATTACATTAACCTTTTACCATTAAGCTTTATTATCCAGACTTTTCTCAAATCTACAAAGCTGTCTTCAACTTTAGCCACCACCATGTCCAACGACCTTCAAGAGTTAAAACTATGTTATAGACATATTAGCTCAAAATTAACTCTTCTATACATTTTTCTTGCCCATTTGGCAACCAACATCATGACCCTCATGTAATTAAGTTTTGTTACTGTCTCCGCAGTAAATAATGGCAATCACCTCATGGAATCAGCTGGCTCCTGAAAGCCCACTCCCGCTAATCATTTATCTTTAAATTTCTTCTCTTCAGGGTGTCGTCCCCTGGCATAGTTGCAGACACTTGTCACAATGAAAAACAAGCCATACAATCAATGCGGTTTCTGGTGAGTGGTATAGAGGAACTCACATTTCTGGGTCAGACTGCCGTAACTTCTCACAGCTTCATCCCCCCTTAATGATATAAGGATGCTGCGGCCTTCACAGCCATCCGCTCGACTCTCATACCCATCTCACATAAAACACCTCCTTCAGGAGATGCCCAGTGGCGGCGGTGACCCTCTGCCTTAGGTTGTCCTCTGTAGGCCAAAGAAGATCTTACCCGTCATTGAGAAATCACCCTCGTGCTCACCGGTAACCGCTCTTCCCATTACCAAATCAGTTTTCTCCAACATAATCAGTTGTTTTCTGGAGCTTAGGAAAGGCACATTCAAGAGTCACCAGAGCCATTTTGGACTGCCTAATAGTGTTAACGCAGGGAGACAGGTTAATAACAGCAGTATTTAATCACTAAAATCCTTTTAACATCTTAAAAGCAGCAACCTAGCACTGCTTAGATTCAGTGAATTTAGTTCACATCCGTCTATTCGGTGTACTGTTACATCTGTAGCCGGAGCCATCGGCCCTGTTCCATGGTGGACACTAAAATGAGACAAAGTAGTTACTGGTCCTAAAATAAATTAATCAAAAACGTCACTTCTATCTTGTAAGGTCTGCATTATTTTGAAGACTTCTTTAAAGTCATTCAGTTTTACTTTTAACATTTTTAACATTTAAATACAAATTGCCCTCTGAATGGTAATGATTTCTTTTAACATCTCTGTGTCTATAGTTTTCAACTGAAACACTGTGCTTTACTATAAATAGCTTATTATCACTTATGACACAGGCTCAGATAACAGCTTTTAGCTGACATTGAATGAGAGAGACTCTGAGGCATTCAAGACTGGTACACTGCCCTCTCATAAACTTCTAACATCAAACTTTATCTACCATATTTTAACTCTAGCCCAGCGTAAGGCCTCTTTGCCAGAAATTACATACGTTTTCAAATAAACATAATTTTATAGTTGTCTTTTGCCCATACATCAGGGAATTTAGACGTAACAAATTTCCACTCAGATTGAGTCTGTCGCACTGGCACTTTCAGCCACAGCACACACCAGATTCAGATAAGCAAACTGTTTCAGCCAAATCACAAGCATATCTTTTGAAAGTAAAACTTCAGCTTCTAGTTCTTTCCTGGTCAACACTTTTCAAGCTGTTTGTTTAATCAAATGCCTTTCTACACATTTTACATTTTAGCAACCGTACTACTGTACTCAATTTTAGTTGTTAATTTCTCAATTACCATAGTTTAATATCTGACTTAAATTTTTTTTTTTTTTTCTATGAGTTTATCAATCTCCAATTAGGATTCACAATAACTTTTACGAGGCTATCACGCTCTGCTTATGATACATTTTGATACACATACATCTTTTGCAGTTATCATTTTAAATCATCCTTTTAGTTACTTTTACAATTTGCAACTCATTTTTGTAATCATTATCTGTAATTTTACATTAACCTGTATTCATCAGTTCACTTATAAAAAAATTACTATTATAGATCTTTTCTTCAAAAGGATTCACTTTAAGACTTCAATCTTTTGACCTTGTTTTTATCTCTTACTCTTTCTCAGACGAAAACTTTAATATCGTTATATAAACACTGATCTACTTTCAAACCCACATTATTACCAGAAATGTGCCACTATCACATTTTAAAACACCTTCTCAGTGGGCATTTAAAGTTACATGTTAGATGGTCCTGCTGACCACAATTAAAACACTCTCTGTCGGCTCCAACTTACTGCACACTCTTGAAGCAGTGTGTCCCAAACAGGAATGCAAACAGAGCTGATAAGCAGTTCTCTGTATTCTTTTACAGTCTAGCAGTGGCGGATTCAATCACAATAGCTGAATCATAATCTTCATCATTATCATTGGCAGCACATTAATTTTCATAAGCTGCACTGAAAATCACTCAACATTCTCTAAGGGGTTTTTCAAAGTTTCTGTTTAACTTTAGTCACACTTGTCCAAGGAAATGATCTCCGACACATAATTTAATATACTTGCTTTTTGTAATCATCGTAAGCAATACAAGGCTAAACATTTTAATTTTTCAGTTTCTTTGTTTGTTTATAGCCAGTCAAGTTGTTGTTTAATTTTCCAAACAGAATCAAAACTTATCAAGACTACCATTTAGCCTACTTACTAATTTCTGCAAATATCTCTGAAGTGAGGGCTTCAGAGCACAGCTGCTTACAGCGTTCACTCTTTTCTGTCTCATTATTTGTTTCAGGACTGTTCAGGTTACTGATCAAGTTACTCAGTTTGTCTGCCATATCTTAATAAGAGTTCAAACTCACCTGAAGTCGTTGCAGAAATGGAGGCGGCGATCTTTGAACAACACAGCTTGGCTTCTCCGTGATGAAACTGCAAAGTATACTCCAAAATCACAGTTACATATACTGGTCCATGCCAATTTGGGTCACAACTTTTTTTTTTTTTTTTTTTTTTCTCGGGATCGTTCCTGATGCATCCCTGGCAAACAACCCTATTTTTGTTAGTATCCCTAACTGCCTGATTCACTAAATTCGGGGATCCCCTATCTGAGATGGAAGAGATTGAGCAGGTTTACGGTGCCACTGGACCTCCCGTCCAGGGACGTACTCTGCTGGGGTGGTGCTACACCATTAATGCCCAGCGGGGCCCCCACAGAGCACGCTTCGCTTGCGCTGTCTGCTGCCGTTACCCTTAACGACGCTCTCAGCGACTTCTTATCCTCTCAGCAGTACAACTTACTCCTTCACTCGCCTCATCGGAGTGAAGGCTCTCCCGCTCTCCTTCAAAATCTCTTCCAGTCAGACAGCCCTAACAATTAATAAAAGCTTACTACCTTGTGTGTTGATTTGCCAGAGATGTCACCACGGAATGATTGCCCGTCGCATCCTCCACCAAACTGTAAGGGGTATACAGTTAAAGACCCAGAACCAGATATGAAGAATGAAGACCCAGAGTCAGAATTATAAAAAATTAGAGAAAATATTTACTGAAGATAGTTTGCAGTTTCATCAGCAGAAGTCAGCTTCAATACTCGCACAGGAGTTCGTAGGCCGCCCCGCTTACAGTTACAAAGATCACAGCAGTTATACGATTTCCAAGGTCTAAGCTACGTCATTGCTTACAGGATGAATGATTCTCATTGGCTATGAAATAGATAAACACAGTAATTTTCCACACATATACAGATAGACTGAAGCATATCTCCATCGATTATGCAGCTGAAGTTAGGCACGTCATGACCTTCCAGGTCGCAGATTTGGGTTGCTGGGCACCAGCATGTCCAGAACAACAACTCAGTCAATGTCCAATAATGCCAGTGGTTCCTTAACCTGTTACCAAGAAGACTAACACACACAGCTTTTCCAAGGTTGGATTTGGCCAGGCTCTCACTATAAACAGGAGAGTCCTCTCAAAACATCAAGATAATGCGTTCTTTCTCTCAAGGATAGCTAAACTTTAGTCTAACTGGAAAGAAAGGCTTTAACAAAGAAATGGCCCCTTAAACTATTGGCTTCAATGACCCCTATATGTTTTAACACATTGAAGACCTTTCTCAAACACAAAACAAGTCCCTATTTCATTTCTGGAAGCTGTGTTAAATAAGCAAGCACTGCATTCAGATATCAAATACAGACATTAAATAATACATGAAAAGAACATTTCAGTAATCACACTGGTAACTTATATAAATAAAGTAAAATCTCCAGAGAAGTCATTCAATTCATTTGATATTTAGAAGGAAAAATATTGATTAATACCTTAATTATAATCAATCATTACATATACATTGAAGCAGCAGTGGATTCCAATCCACCCCCTTCAGTTTTAACTGATAAATTATGCATATATAACTGTAAAAGTTAAGCAGACTTTTTTACATTTTACAATCATTCAGGTACCAACATGGCCTTCTAAAGTAAAAAAACAAAAACCAGAAAGACAAATTAGGCAAGAACAAACCTCAGTGGTTTACACATGTAACAGATATCCATAACAAACAAGATACAGAGTTATATTTTGTATGATACAATATTTACAATCAAAACCAGGAAACATGAGGGCAGTCACTTTCCCTTTTCTGCTACCCATCTCTTCTTTTCTGCCTCATAAAAGGAAGACTGACAGAACTCTCCCCAAGTCATCTAGTGAGTCATCCTCTCTGTCCGATATAGGGAAAACACTTTGGCAGGACAATATACATATTTCCCTTCCACACCAGGGAACCCAGTATGTCAGAATCAGAATCAGAATCAATTTTATTGCCAAGTAGTGTTGTGCACATACAAGGAATTTGCTTTGGTAATAAGGTGTTACCGAGGCTGCTATATCAGCGCCAACTTGAGAAAAAAAAAAAAAAACAGCATGACATGAGGAGAGGTGAGGAGAAAAAAAGGCGACCCCCAGACTATGCTCCTGTAAGGAGAACAGTCTGGGAACAGGAAAAAACACCTCAGCAACATTAGCACATAAACAGTACACTCTACAAACAAGACATTGCAACATGGTGGGGAGTGGGGGATGGAGGTAGTCCAGCCCAGGCAAGCAGCATCCGGTCCTGCAGCCATTATGGCGCTGGTCACAGACCCGCCTGTCAGACTGGGGGTACGAAGCGGCGAAGGCGTGGGATGGGGTGTGGGTTAGGTGCATATCTGTGTATGTGTAAGTTCATGTGTGTGTAGGCCTGGAGAGAGTCGCTAAGCCAGCACCATAATCTAGGAGCCTCAGTCCGCAGGATTGTCATAGCGATACACAGCAAGTTGCCATGGAGACAACCTTGATCATGTCCCAGGCAGAGTCAACAATCAGCAGGTGTCTGAGGAGTCGGGGAAGGAATGCAAGAGCGGCTCACTGCAGTGCTCTTCCGGGAGAGTTGTTGTTCCAGCAGCGGCCTTGGCCAAGGCCAGTGCTGGTAGGGGGGTGCCGAAACAGATAAGATTGGGATTGTTTGGTCTTCGGGCGAGTAGCCGCATTCAATTTATGCAGGCTATTCTCCTGGTCCGTTTTGGTCTCTGAAACGATCCATTTGCCTTTGCAAAGCTGTGAGCTTCTCCATGATGTTATCCATATTGTGGTTCATAGACCCAGTCTGAGTGCAGACAGCTCTGCCCACCGCTTCAATCATCACGGGCAGCCTTGCGGGGCTTTTGACAGCTGTCACCGTCTCCTTAGTTCCTCGGTAAACCAGGGCAATGCCTAATCCAATCAGCAGAAGACCTGTTATCATGGTGCCGAATAGGTAGATATCTTCAACGTCCTCCACGGAAAGAGCCGCCAGACACACGACCCGCCACCTCTCCCACGCGTCCATCGTGTAGCCAGCTGCGAACGTCCCGGCAGGGCAGTCAGGTTCCCCCGAACCCAAGCTTCTCGTCGAGAAGATGGTGTCAATTGCGTTGAGAGACCAGTTGATCAAATCCATAATTTCTTGGTTTTGGAGAGCAGTGTAGCGAGAGTCTCTCAAAGTACAAGACAGTAGACGTGACGAGAGAAGCAAAGCAGGAGAGGCGAGGGGAGGGAGAGGGAGAGAAAATGCGACCGCCTTCGTTGAGAGCCAAGAGGAAGATGTATGTGTGGACTCTCTGGGCCTTGTTTGAGGGGCTTGTGGCAGAACCTACAGAGGCGACCAGGGGGATGCTGCTCCATTGCCTTTCTCTTTCCCCGCTCCTTAATTACCTGTCTTACCTCTGCAGAGGCCTGTAGCTCTCGATTAAAAAAAGGTGTTTCAGCAAAGTCAGCAAACGGCATTCGAGGATTGGTGAGGCCTTCCGCTGCATACATCTGGTATACCTTTGTAGAGCATTAAAAGTACTTCACGCTCCCAGAGTGATAAAATAAATTAATGGAGGAGCCATCACCAAGGTAACGTGACTTTGGCTGGCCACAAGCAAGACAGTTCCGTGTCGTCTTTGTAACAGGCTGCTGTTGCTGTTGCTGCTGCTGCTGCTTCTCCACAATATCTTTCACCATCTGTTCAATCTCACCCTTAGTTAGCGGGGACTCCTGGGGCTTATTTCTGGGTGGGTCTTCACTGGGGCAGGTGGGAGGGTTACCACTGGAACACTTACAGTTTCACTACCTTTTGTGAGGTGATGCCACAGCTGCTGGGTCTCCAGGAGTTTCTCTGGACTGGTGTTTGGTGACAAACTTGTGTTTGTCATCTTGGCCGTGTGTTTCACATAACGTGAGATATGCTGTTTCGTGGTGGGGTGTAAGAGGCTATTGGGATCTGTAGGATTACAAATTTATTTAAATGTTTTAATTTAGGTTCAACAGTATTTTAACTGAGAAAGTGCATACACTGTTTTCCATTTTTGAGGCAATCAAGGTTTTGGACATTAACCTCTTGTCACATCTCAAAGGTCAGCTGGGCCTTTTGTTGATCTAATCAGGCTGATTGGATTAGCATCTCAAGGCTCTGAGTTACACTGTTACCTGATAAAATCAGTTAACCAGCTGAATCATGTACTTTCCTTTACATGTTTTGTTCAAGAGTCCCCTCCTCTATGAAATTAATCCCACCCCCTTGAAATGTATATAAACTGCAATGTAAAGTTCCCTTAGACTAGACTTGATTGAGATGACTACAGTGACGAAATAAAGAACTTATACCCCAACAATCTCCTGGTCTGCAACTCTATCTTTTCTACACTTGAGAAGAAAAAGTTCACAACAGATGGTGCCGGGACCCGGATGGAGAAACTGAAACTCAACAAAGAATTAACTTTTCCAGACTGATTTGAAACTTCAAAGCTCAAAGATCTCAACAAAGCTAACTGAGTTCCAGAACTGAAGCTCAACACAGATCTCAACAAAGATCTCAACATCTGACTTTCCAGTTCCAGACTGAATCTTTTGAATCCAGATTGAGCTCAACAAAGATCTGACTTTCCAGTTCCAGACTGAATCTTGAAACTTCAAGCTCAACAAAGAAAGAACTTCCTGACTGAGTTTCCAGACGGAACTTTTCCGTACAGCGAACGATTTGGTGAGTTTCACTCTATTCAAAGAACCACTGAAGACAAGTACAAATTTGTCACTCCTCTGCGCCGCCAGAGAAGAAGTTAACAGACAGCTGTAGGGTTTGTTAACTAAAGTTATCCTCTAAAGTTGCTTTTAGAGATGAAATGTATCCTCTGTTTTTCAGGCAGGGAAGATTAACGTACATGTTAATATTGCTTATCCTCTAAAGTTTCTGTTAGATATGAAAGTGATCCTCTGTTGTCAGGCAGGGAAGAATTTAGCATTACGTGTTACTATTTGGTGATCCTCTGTGTCAGGCAGGGAAGTTTAGCATTACGTGCTAGTTATTTTGTTTTTGTTTTTTGGTGATCCTCTGTCCACAGAGTAGAATTAGCATTATGTGCTAGTTATTTGTTTTTTTGTTGTTCATCCTCTGTTCACTGAGAAGGTTAGCATTACTTGCTAATATTTGGTATCCTCTGTTTTCAGCAGAGAAGAATTGTTTTTATCCTCTGTAAAGTTAGGGAAGACTTATCCTCTGCTTTACCAGGGAAGGTGATACATCCTCTGTGTAGTCAAAGAAGATTAATCCTCTGTTCAACAAGGGACGTTTAACAACAGTTACAACAGTTAATAGTTTAAACTGTTAACAGTAGTTTGTCCTCTACTTTGCTTAAGAAGGTTCATCCTCTGTTTAATCAGGAAAATTTAACAACTGTTAAAAGTGTGTTAGCAAAGTGGTTTACCCTCTGCTTTGCCAGGGAAGTGTTTTATCCTCTATAAAGTTAGGGAAGATTAGCATCAAGTGCTAATATATTGTACCCTCTGTTTTCAGGCTGGGAAGATTAACGTACATGTTAATATTGTTTTATCATCTGCTTTGCCAGGGAAGTGGAACGTTTTTTTCAGGCAGGGAAGATTTTAGTATAAATTGCTAATATTTTGTGTGTTACCCTTTGCTCTGGGCAAGGAAGGTTAACTGTGTTATCGAGTGTAGCCTCTTTTGATCCGAGAAGATTTAGTGTTTTTGTTTGTTTTATCCTCTAAAAGTTAAGAAGGTGAAAGATCCTTTGCATTTTTTTTGTAGGGAATATTAGAGTAACATGCTAATAGTTTGTGATGTGTTTGTAACAAGGAAGTTTAACAAGATTTGATCTGTGTTAACAATTATACCCTGTGTTGATCAGAGAAGTTTATTTTTTCAAGAACAAACTAGGTGTATTGATAAGTTAAATGAACAAAACAAACAATTGCAGACTCAAATGTCCTGTTTCAAGACAAAGGTGAGCCATAACAAGGCCTCAACCAAATGTGACTCAGAAGACCAACAGTCAGATGAAACTTATCCTGACTTACAAGCATTCTTTGAAACAGATGTAGACATCCCATCAGTAACTGATAAGCCTGTAGATTCAGTAAAGGTATGTGTCGCAAGAAGATCTCAGGGAATTGAGAGAACTGAAAGTGTTCCTCCCAACTCTTCTGTTGTCCAAAACCAAACTGTTGCCAAAGCACTCGGACCTAGAGACATAGAAAGACTATCCTAAAGCTTACCTTCAGTACGCACAGATTTTTCTGAATTCCGAAGGGCATTGATCAGTAAAATGCGTCTTTACGACATGTCGTTGGCAGAAGTCACACAGCTGATGTCACAAATTCTAACTGAATCTGAATTCAACAGTTTTGAGTCTGCTGTTACTTCTGAACTACAACATGCCAGAAAAGATGAATTGATTGAGGGAGTTCTGAAGGCATTAAAGAACATTGTTGGACCAAACATGGACTGGTCAAAGATCACTAGTTGTGTACAGAAGAAACATGAGAATGTTAGTGAGTACACTGAAAGATTTTGTCACTCAGTCTGCTTGCTACTCTGAAACAGCCCCTCCCCACATCATTAAACTGGGGCAGCTGGTTGACGTGTTAACCATTTGGGCAGTGAGTGCTTAATTTCCCCACTAACTTGCAACAGAGATAAAAGACTTCTGTTTTTGTTTAATAGAACAAAAGGAAAGTGACTATCTCACCCTTCCTTTGGGGAACACTGGTTAAGTAGACTCACAGCCTTAAATGTTATTTTACAGCACAGGCCTTTCATCATTAATAGTGTTAGGTCAGACTGTAAACGTAAAAAAAGCCCTCATGCAGTGTCCACAATAATGCCAAATATTGTCTTACAGCGTGCACCTGTCACAAATCCGTCCTCATGTATGATGTCTGCTATGACTGAAGTTTTGTTAGAGGATGAAGGAGAAATTACTCACGATTGTGTTACGCTTACATATACACCTATGAGTGAAGTAAAAGAAAAAGGTAACAGACGAGCAGGTTATGCAGTAATGTCCACCACGGAAGTGTTAGCTTCAGGACGTCTTCTAGATAATTTTTCAGCTCAAGCTGCAGAACTAGTAGCCCTAACAAGTGCATGCACGCTAGCTTCAGGATCAGTTGGTAATATCTACACAGATTCCAGATATGCTTTTGGGGTAATTCATGATTTTGGTGTCATTTGGCAAACCAGGCAGTTTCTAACTTCGGCGGGATCCCCCATTAAGCATGCTGAATTAGTGAAAGATCTAATGTTTTCCATGAAACTTCCAAAGAAATTAGCAGTGATCAAAGTGAAAGCACATCTCACAACTAATACTACGGAAGCTAAAGGTAATGCTCTTGCTGATATGGCAGCTAAACAGGCTTGTTTCCATGCAACTGTACAAGTGTGTTCAGGTAGTGCAGCACAGAAGAAAATAATGCCTCCCGAATCAATAATTGATCTGTACAAAGACGTTTCCTCCATTAGAACCAACGTGACATGGGCCACATCAAGTGATGTTGATTACAGCAGCTGCAGTATTGTGTCAGGGAAGGAAAACCTGGACTCATGTGTCACACTGTAAGGTTGTTCCTGCTCCAACAGGGATAGGATAGGACACGAACCAGTGAGGAGCCGAGGGAAGAACCGATTGCAACAGGCGTTGGGGGCCAACCCTTCGGTGAAGAATCCCTCATAGGCCTTCCCATCCATTAATCCATCCTCACCTCACTGCGTTCTTTAGGTGTCATACTGTAAGGATCCCTTAACTGGACTGCTATTTTCCTCCTGGTCGGCAGGTGGCGCTTCTCACCTGACTCCTGCTGAACACTACTTCTCATTATGCCTGATGTATCACACCTGTGTCTTGCCCTATTTAAGTGTGTTTGTGCCATGCTTGATTGTTCAGTCTTGAGCCTATGTTACCAGTTGCAAGCCAGCCTGTTAATGTTTAAGTTTATATCGTTGGACCCTTGTGTCTGTTTTTCTGTTACTGTTTCTTGGAAGCCCGGCTTCCTTTGTTTTGTTGTACTTTATCAGTAAAGATTGTCTTTCGTTGAAGATCTACGACTCCTTGCTTTTTGACCACCTCTGCTCTTGGATTCATTCATTGGGGAGTTAGCTCAATCTGTTAACTCAGTGACTTTGAACACAAGAGACCCGGGTTCTATCCCCACCTTGAACAGCCTCGTTACAGCAAGACTGAACCATATTATGAATCCAGCAGAGGAGAGTTCACCACCCTCTAATGTGGATCGCATTCTGTCTGCCATTTCAGGGCAAGCTGCAGCCATTCAGCAACATGACCAGAGGGGTATTGCACAAAAGTAGAATTAAGAAAGCCAGGATAAAAGACCAGTCCCGGCTTGACCTAGTTTAATCTGTGCATCCTGGCTTAATCCGTTGCACGTTTGCTGAGCCAGGATGAGAACGCGCGGATATGTCAAGCCAGGTGTATATAGTTTTGATAAATGCACGTTCACGGCATTCTTTAAAAGATCACGAAATCGATCACAGAATCACCGATCCGAAAATGGACAAAACGCGTGCGGCATACTTTTCGCCTAATGAGCAACAGCTTCTTATGGAAACGTATGAAGAAGTGAAACATATAATATGTAAAAAAGGCAATACAGCTGCTGTAATAAAACAAAGAGAGAATGCATGGCAAACAATAGCGGACCAATTGAATGCGTAAGTAGTCCAAATAACCAGTGCTTCACTGAAACCCTCATAATTACAATTCAAGGAGTTACTTGTCATTTTCAAAAATAATTGTATACTTTGCCTTAAATGTGACCAGTGAACATGCATTTAACATGAAGAATAATTGCAAACACTTACCCACTATGTGTATCTATTTAGTTTATTTTATGTCTATTATCTCTTTAATCTTTTTACTCTTATCTATTTGTATGTAGGTTTTGTTTTTAATTGATTTGATGTAATCTATAATCAGATATTTTGCTCTATTTTTATCCATCTAATCTATTTTATCATTTGTATCTATTCCTCTTAAAGAACAAACATGTCTGGCCAAAAAAGGACTTGGCAGCAAGTCAAGATTAAATACAAGAATATTTTGCAGGCTGGTAAGTGACTTGTTTGCGGAGAACATAGGTGACATGTTTGCTGACATTTTATTGTCTGTGCTGATTTTAGCAATAAAAAAAAAAAGTCATATATCTGGTACGGGGGGTGGCCCTCCAACCCAAGACTTCACCCCAGCAGAGGAGCTGGCCCTGGACCTAAATAAAGGGAAGCCAGTGATTGAAGGGATCCAGGGAGGGACATCCACTGACTCTGGCCCAGCAAGGGATACTGGCCTCTTCATACAAAGTACATTATTGCCATACAACTGCACATGGAAAATATTGAAATCCATATATATTTTGTTTTGTAAACTGTGTGACTTTGCCTTATAGTGGCTGGTAGCACCCTTACACTTTTGGAGCCAACAGACTATGATTTGCCGGTGAGTACTCTTTATTAAATCATAGGCTTTGCATGTCCTGTCAAAAAATATCAATACAAGTATTGAAATGGCAGAGGGAAGCCACATCTACAGCAGTGGAGTGCACTTCTGCCGATGATGAGACCGTGTCTCTGGACTGGCTCGAGGTATTTTGTGAAAATAGACACATTTTTTTATAAGTTCATAATAGATAAGAAGTCAGGGAAGTGGTACTAATAGAAAATATTATTTGTTACAGGATCCTGACATTGGGCAACCTGATAAGCAGCCTGGTAACATAGTGCGTATTGCCTAAAGTAAATTTACATTATGCCAAAATTCTGCTATGCTAACTAAAAGGTCTTCACAGAATTCACAAACTGTCAGATATCTCTACACAACCCATCTAAAGAGACAGATCGAGCTGACAGAAGTCAAGATTGATGTGAACAAAAGAAAGCTGCAGGACATGGACCTTGAGATGCAAATTAAACACAAGACACTGAGGAAACTAGAACTGGAAATCTAGAAAGAGAAGTAAGTGACTTCAGTTCATACTGTAACCATGACTGTAACATAATGTATTAATCATTATATTTTTTTTCTCTCCAAAGCTCCAAGCTGACAAGTGATAACAGCAAAATAATAAAAGAAAAATATTCCAAAACCATTGTGGTCTTGTAACTTTTTTTTATGAATGTCAAGTATACACTTTATATTTATTGATCCAGTGAAGTGGAACTAGAATTTGGGAAGATAACCACAGTGTGTGCTGCTGATTCCAAATAAAATGCATGTACACATGAAAAAGTTATATAGCCTGCATTATCCTTTATTAAGGGATGGGCTAAATCAAAACTAAATTAACTGAAATAATTTGCAATGTATTGTTCTCTAACAAGTCTTCCATTTCTGTTATCTGGGAATATGGCAGCATTGTCCCAATTAACATCCAAAGCAACTCTGGGAGCCCTTTCTTTTCTTAGGCTGGCAATATTGTGCAGCACTGTGCAGGCAACAGTCACATCACATGCTCTGTCTGGGGAGACCCTCAGGTGGTGCAGGCACTGAAATCGTGATTTCAGGAGGCCGAAGGTCATTTCAATTCGAGCCCTGGTTTTGGCATGGGCATGGTTGTAAGCTTGCTGTGCTGGGGTTTGGGGGTCTGTAAGGGGAGTCATCAGAAATGTCTCACAGGCATAGCCTTTGTCCCCCAGCAGCACACCAGAGAACTCACCTGCGAATACAAAACATAATTCTTACAAGTACTGTACCCTTGATGTTCAAGGTGCTTAAAAAAATGGGGTGGCTTACCTAGAGAGAGTCTCTGGTAAATTCTACTTGCCCGAAAGATTCTGGAGTCATGGACTGAGCCAGGCCACTTTGTCTTTAAATTTGTGATAAGGCAGTCAGCATCACAGATCATCTGTAAAAATATATAGCCTATTAAGGTCATTTAATGCACAGAATAATTATGTAGCTGACAGTAACCATAACTCATTCTTACCTGAACATTGACACTGTGGAAGGATTTCCTGTTAACATAATCTCCCTCATGTGCCCCTGAGGGGCGTTGGATACGAATATGGGTGCAATCCACTGTACCAATTACATTAGGAAAAGCTGTAACACAAAATAATGAGTGTCATACTGTGACTATGCTAATGTAACATTTTGTAGTAATCTGTTATTATTCGTGTAACCTGCAATCTTGTAGAACTCCTCCTTGATGTGGATGAATCTTCTGTGACCAGGGAAGGTGATAAATATGTGCACAAGAGATTTCAATGCCAGACTTACATTTCTTATTGTGCGGCAAATAGTGGCTTTATTGAGGTTTTCTGCATCACCGACAGAATACAGAAACATGCCACTTGCAAAGAATCGCAGTGCTACGCAGACCATCTGTGGGACAATGAGAGCATGGCTCCGTGCTGTCTTGTGCTGTATGTTTGGACCCAGCAGCCTACACAAATATCTGATGCCATCACCTGAGAATCTGTACCTCTCAGTCAGATATTCGTCTGAAAAGGCCAATGGGTCTGCCCTATCTCGGAAGACTCTTTCATGCCTGAATGCTCGTCTGAGTATTAAAACTTCCTCATCAACTACATCATCCAACAAAGGACAAGCCATTGTGAATAGGAAACACACAAATCTTTAGTCTATATATACTACATATTGACCTCGTTACGGACTTAATTGAAACCACATTTGCAACTTCATGAGCCATTTCTTATTATCTCATCAACTGCAAAAAAAATTTTTTCTCATTCAACAGTACATTTCTACTCTATACTTGCATATATAGATATACATAGTCTATATTCTATTTATCATATTGTATAGTATAGTTATTTTGCACTGTGTTGGCATTCATTGTGGACAGCAAAGTAATAATTGCTCAGGAAAATCTGCTTTCCTCACTGGGTGTATGACAATAAACGCTTTAAATCTCGAATAATATATATATATTCATCAAACCTCTGACAGTGAAATGAACAGCAGTTTTCAATAATAACTAAAATAACAGTACGCATACTTAGATGAATGACAGTGTATCTAGTATTTTAATGCAGGACCATGAAGTGACTAAAACACATTTATATCTAGTAGGATTTAGGGAGGAACTAGCCGATAAATCACTAGGATTAATCTTAGCCTGGTTGTTAGCCTGCTCCGGAGCAGGCTAGCTGCAAAGTGTAAATCTCCATAGTAACTTAATGTAGATTAATTTAGCCTCCCTTCATGCAACCAAGTAAGGGCTAAATTCAGCCAGGATAACTGGAAAATCCCAGCTTAATCCCTTATCTTGCTTTTGTGCAATACCCCCCAGATCCTTACTGATATTCTTCAACGTTTAAATCTTCAGACTCCAGGCCCTTCAGCTCAAGAATCTCAGCCGACACATGGTAATCCTTCTCAAGCAGTGGTAGTTTCCCTGTCAGAACCCAAATTACCAGCACCGGAACGATTTGATGGCAGTCCTGAGAAGTGTCGGGGGTTTGTCACCCAATGCACCCTAGTATTTCAACTACAACCTGGCAGCTTCCCCACAGAGAGCAGCAAGGTTGCTTACATCATTACCCTTCTTACTGGCAAGGCTTTAGACTGGGCCTCGGCTTTGTGGGACCAACATGCACCACTCACTGCAAACAGTAACAGCTTCATTGCTGAAATGAAGAAAGTCTTCCAACATCCGGCCTGCACAGGTGATGTGGACTACCGTTTGCTTCGACTCTCTCAAGGCACTCGAAGTGTGGCGGAGTTCGCCATTGAGTTTCGTACCCTAGCTTCAGAGAGTGGATGGGACCAGCGAGCCTTGAGGGCCACATTCCACCAGGCCTTGTCTCCAGAACTCAAGGATGAGTTAGCATTTAGAGACCCTTCTCCGGATTTGGAATCCCTAATCGAGGTGGCTATCTGAGTAGATCATCGTATCCGAGAAGGACAACAGGAACGACGTTGGGACATCAGTGCGTATCGTCCTCAGGTATCTTCCAATACTGTTGAACCACTCTGGAAACCCAGTGATCTGGAGGAGCCCATGCAGCTGGGTAGAACTAGATTAACCCAGACAGAAAGGGATCGACGGATGAGAGAGCGACGCTGTCTGTACTGTGGAAAGTCTGGTCATTTCCGATCCAACTGTCCTGAACTGTCGGGAAAAGCCAGTTCTCCTCCAGGAAAGGGGGAACTGGAACGAAAGTAGATATCTTCCCTCATCCTGCAACCTCTGGAGTTACGATCCAAGCCACCATCTTCCACGACAACCAGAATCACCAGCTTAGTGCTGCTGGGAACTTTTTGGACCAAGATGTAGCCAGACGTTTGGGCATCCCATCCGTGCTCCTCCAGAAACCTCTAACCATCACGGCTCTTGATGGCAGACCTCTGGGGTCGGGACAGGTTAGTCACTGCACTTCGCTTATTCAGTTTGAAATTGGGAGTCACAAGGAACTAATACAGTTTTTTTCTCATCCAGTCACCAGAACTCCCCTTAGTTCTTGGGTTTCCATGGCTAACTTTTCACAACCCAAATATTGACTGGTCAAGAGGTGTAGTTAAAGGTTGGGGATCTAACTGTTGTGTTTCTGCTCTTTCTTTTTGCCGTTCTACTGAGATACTGGAGGTAAACCCAGGGCCATTGTCGACACTCTCCAGGTGGCCCGCCAATCTCAATCCAGACATGTCTAACCTTCAAGGGCTACCTTTTTCTCAGGTCAAATCTGACACCACAAAGTGCCCAGCTTTTCATCCCGGTTTTTCTTTGTTGAACAGCCTCGTTACACATAATTAAGAAATAGGGAAAGAGGGAACAAAAATAGCAGACTCAGAAAAGTTTACAACCCTAGTGTTTGAACAAATACTGCTCCACTGTCTAGCAGAATCAGAAAAAGTTCACAATCCTAGTGTTTGAACAAATACTGCTCTCCTGTCTTTTGTTTTCTTTCTTACTCTGTGCAGATACCACTGATGACTTCCCGAGACCCATACGCACTGACCTCGTCATCTGCGTATGAAGCCACAAGAAAACCTCAAGAAACAACTTGACCCACTTCCGAGCCAACTATCACAAAAGGATAAAGAAAAGAAAAAGAAAAAAATACACAACGCAGAGACTCACATACGAAACCTTCAGTCATCCTTCAACATGATCAAGATTGTCGTACCAGTAACATGACAGACACTCTCGCTTCGCACAAGATAATGATCTTACAGAACAGAGTGGCCTTGGATTCAACACAAGGAGGAGCCTGCACCATCATCGGACCTGGTGCAACCATGCTGCACCAGGTTAATGGATCCAACAGAGAACTTGAACAAAATCCAACAAGACATTCTTGATCTTTCAGCAAAATTACACCAGATGACAAGATAATTCTTCATGGTTCGGAAACTTGATTGGGAAACCCTGGCTGTGGATAAAGGAAATAGTAATTATGTTGTTGTTTGTTATACTGGCGTACTATCTATGCGTCCACAGTATGGTGTTTCATTCAACATATGAATTACGCCTCTCACAAGAAAATCACCGTGGACTATTACCTGTAGGAACGTCATGGACCCTAAAATTGCATGTTTGTTTCTGTGTCAGCATGCAATTGCAGAAAAGCAAACATAGAACACGCATTATGTGCCTGTAACGATCACAAGTTACAAGAATGAATTTTTAATTGTTTAAATTTGTATATAATGTGAGAGTTATTTAGAATTCTCAAAGGGGGAAATGTAGGATTACAAATTTATTTAAATGTTTTAATTTAGGTTCAACAGTATTTTAACTGAGAAAGTGCACACACTGTTTTCCATTTTTGAGGCAATCAAGGTTTTGGACATTAACCTCTTGTCACATCTCAAAGGTCAGGTCAAAAGGTTTTGTTGATTGGCTGATTGGATTAGCATCTCAAGGCTCTGAGTTACACTGTTACCTGATGAAATCAGGTAACCAGCTGAATCATGTACTTTCCTTTACATGTTTTGTTCAAGAGTCCCCTCCACTATGAAATTAATCCCACCCCCTTAAAATGTATGTAAACTGCAATGTAAAGTTCCCTTAGACTAGACTTGATTGAGATGACTACAGCGACGAAATAAAGAACTTATACCTCAACAATCTCCTGGTCTGCAACTCTATCTTTTCTACACTTGAGAAGAAAAAGTTCACAACAGATCCCTGGAGGCAGCCTGCACGAGGGCAGCATACTCCGCATCCACTTGGGTGAGAAGGTCTTTCTGCCTATGGTACTTTGCCAGAAGGCCAACAATGGAATCCCTCATGGGCTGTGTCCACCGAAAATGGTCTAGGAAAAAAAGTATACCCCCTGCCTTGATGGAACCTGTGCGAGCAGCTCGTGGAGAGGGAGCAAAGGGCAGTGGTGGTGTCATCTCATCTAAAAGAGAGGAAAAGGGACAGAATAAGTAAATCATTTTCACCTTTATCTCTAAAATATATGTAGTATTCATATAAATAAGGAATAATTAAGGGATGAAGATGTGAGCTGAATCACCTTTTACACTGGTGGGCTGTGCAGGCTGGATCATTGTTTCTGAGCCAGGAGAAGCCACACCAAAGATGTCATCCTGGAGCATAGAGTAATTAATTTGGGTTAGAATCAGTAATTACATATTAGATTTGGATTATAGTGAATGGGGATGTTTGTAAGTACAACAGTCAAGTTTAGCTGAGCAAAGTGTTCCCCCCTCACCTCCTCAGTTGTGTCATCAGGTGGGAATATCTCACTGAGAGCAGATGGCTGTGAGGACTGATGCTCTCCCTCCTCTGCAACAGGTACCTTCTGGGACTTGTGCTTGTCCCAGTCCAGGGGGACAGGACGACAACATACTGCAGTCCAAACCTTTCTCCGGTGTCTGTGTGTGAGATAATTAAGGCAGGGTACTTGGCCTGGCCTGTCACCATGTCTGATGGCTTGTTCAGTTCCATGATCAGCACAGGATCAAAAACTGCAGGCAGCTTCACTCCAGGCTGCTTCAGGTCCACAAGGCGCTTGAAATTCCAGCGAGCCACTCCAATCATGCCCAGCGCCTGGATAAGTTCTGTGGATACCTGAGTGCCTGTGACCCATCTCGCCTGATGAAAATGGAATCCCTCCTGCTGAGAGGTGCCTCTCACAGGGATCCACACGGGTACAGCTGCCGCCTCCCCCTTCACATGGTTCAGCTGGACCGTTCCAGCATGCCTATAGAGGATCCCCTCTTCAATCTCTGGGTCACTCAGGCAGCCTCTGAGGATGTGGTATCGCTGAATCCTCCATACCTTCAACATCGATGGTTTGAACAGTGGCCCACCATCAGGATCTCATTCTAAAAAGAATCTTGGAGAACTCTCTCCACTCTCTCCAGCAGCTCTTTGGGGTGTGGGACCCTAGTGCGACAGTGCTCCCTGATATGCTTCTTTGTTGGATTTGCAGGCACTATCCCACAGAAGACATAAGCCTGCTTCAGTCTCTGTAGGTCCATCTGGTCCACAACACTAAAAGCTGCTGACAGAAACTTGCAGAAAGCACTGTGCAGTGGATGGTGCTCTGAAGTACACTCTCTGGAGAACCACCGCATGCAGTGGAACAAGTCCAGCTTGATGTTGATGTTGCTATTATATTCTTTGCGGGAGGCACAGGTGTCGATGAGATGCCCAGAGTTTGCCTCAGTCACTATAGCCTCAGTGGTCTTCCAAGAATCCCAGAGGAGGTGCTCCTGGGGATCAGGGTTTGGGATCCTGAAGGCAGCACAGCAATCACTGTTCCACACACAAAGAGAAGTATATTTAAAATATTAAACATTCAAATAAATAGGATACATGTATTTGCTATACTATATTTTGTTTACTTTACAAATATAATATAGGTGGGAAGGAAAATGTGATGGCTGGTTCTTACCGGTCAAGCCACTGATAGTTGGCTTTTGGCAGTTCTGCAAAAATGTAACGACAGGACAGCCCAGCATTTATTGGCTGCAGGGATTTATCACTTTCAGACTGCAGCATCACCCAGGACAAGATTATCCAGTTTTCATTCATCACAGCGTATGACGACATAGTACCTGATGCAAGCACAACCTTCCGGGCCACCTTGCGGGTATGGTCAGCCCTTAATATTTGTCCAAATGTGGCTTTAAGGAGCAAATTGATTGTGCTCTCCTGCCTATGGTACTCCTGAATGAGGCAGTCAACCAAGTAGTGGGGTGAGACTGTTACTCCACACCAGCCGACCACATCACCATACTCACCAAATGGAGCAGGAGTATTTGTTGCTCTTAGTGCCCCTGTGATGGTCTGCTGACCATAAAGTCCACTGTCTCCATCCAGCACATTCTTAACAGTGGACAGGTAAGCCAGGTGTGCACGCTCATACCTGAGGTTGAGAGCTTCGTTCAACTGATTGGCCATATCATTGGGAGACTTTGCTGTGCGCCGCAACTCGTCCATCACAGTCTTACATATGGCCTTCTTGTGCATACGAAAAGCTGGAAAAATGTTGCAGAATCGACTTGGCAGTATGTCCATCCATTGAGGTTTGTCTGCATACCATTACTTTTTACAGACTTTACAGCTGAGCCGAGAGGCCAGCATGTAGTACTGGCTGCTTGTACCAATAATGACACGGGGTCATCCAACTCCTGATGAGACAACGTGAGGATTCGGACAGCCGTTCAGACATGGCAGAGTGTAGTTGTTGCGGACTCTTTCCATAATGGAGTGCTCTGGTTTCCAAATGAAGAATGGATGAAGTTGAAAGTATTTCGGTGATGGCAACTTATAGACAGCATCAATAAGCTCAGGCTGAGGTGGGTAACACCACAAGGAGATCATGTTCATTGGATGTCTCACTGGTCTAGAGCCTGGCCACAGTCCCAAGGCTTCCATTTCTGTTTTCATCCAGATTCTCTGCTGGTGAGAGCAGTTCCATTGGCTTACATCCTGCTCATAGCCTGGCAGTGGTGGAAGTGCTGGCTTCTCCTCCATCTGAGTTGGGGGGTGCCCAGCAGAGACTGCAGGGAGTGCTGTGGGTGGAGTAAAGGCTGCAAGGAGTCCCGACTGGACAGCAGTTGCAGGGGGGCCTGAGGGAGGAGTAGAGGCTATAGATTCTGCAGAGGTCACTGGGAGGAGGGCTGCAGGATGACATGGTTGACATTAGTCATAGATGAGCATTATATTTGTTAAATATGTTAAATGTGTTTTAAATTTTATTAAGTAAAATTATGTTACATTAAGTCCTTACATTGACAGAGCATGGTTTCCTGCACTGGTCTCAAAGGCGATGTGGTCTCAAGCGTTTGTCCAACCAGTTGTCACATTTTCAAAACTCTAAATACAATAAAGCTATACCTCCCAACAAAATTATGGATTGTTTTTGTAGTACTTACAATTGTTAACACACACCATCCCACAATAGCAAAAACAATATTCCAAACCTTAGATACAGTATAAAAACCTCTGCTTCTGCAATAGTAACAGTTCAAAAACAATATATCTCAGCTGATAATAAACAAACAATTGAATAATTGACACAGCTGATTTATGTTGGGTAAATTGGGCCAACCATAGCTGATTCCAGTCTGGCTTAGACTCAGTGGCAGGGGTTATTTTTTCCTATTACATTGACACTTATACAGTAAAAGGAGGACTTTGAGGAGTGATGTTTTTGGACACATAAACAGAAAAAGACAAACACTGTAATGTCTGGATGAGGAAGAGTAAGACCAAGGGGCCCAGGGAGAAGGTGCAGTGAGAGATGCAGTGAGAGGTGCAGTGAGAGATGCAGTGAGAGATGCAGTGAGAGGTGCAGTGAGAGATGCAGTGAGAGGTGCAGTGAGAGGTGCAGTGAGAGGCGCAGTGAGAGATGCAGTGAGAGATGCAGTGAGAGGTGCAGTGAGAGGTGCATTGTGAGATGCAGTGAGAGGTGCAGTGAGAGATGCAGTGAGATGTGCAGTGAGAGATGCAGTGAGAGATGCAGTGAGAGGTGCAGTGAAAGGTGCATTGTGAGATGCAGTGAGAGGTGCAGTGAGAGATGCAGTGAGAGGTGCAGTGAGAGATGCAGTGAGAGGTGCAGTGAGAGATGCACTGAGAGGTGCAGTGAGAGGTGCAGTGAGAGATGCACTGAGAGGTGCAGTGAGAGATGCAGTGAGAGGTGCAGTGAGAGGAGCAGGGAGAAGAGCAGGCTCAAGGAGAGGGCAAGGTTGAGGTGTAAGAATGTGTGGTGGTGGCATTCCAAGGGCTGGAAGAACAGTAGTCAGTGATGAAATTGTCCATTCATTGACCATGTAATCAACCATGGTCTTTCACTAAGAGAGGCTGGTAAACAGTAAATGAAAAAAAAAACTGATTTGCTTTTTACTGGAATAGCCTGGCAAGATAATAGTGAAGTGAAGTGACCATTGTGAAGATAATTAAACTTTCAAGCATTTATAACATAAACAGACACAATGACATTTAAAACCCTTTACTGTTAAAGTTCAGTACACACCAAACTACACACAGATGTGAAAAATGTAAAGCACTGCTACGTGCCTTCTGCTTGTTCAGTGTACAGTGGTGTGTACAGGAGTCACATGTACATTTATATGCACAAATACACTGTATATACAGTATGTATGCACAATTGATCTGAATCTTGAATTGAACTGAATCAATACTGAAGTGACTTGAGCTGAATAATGTCACAATTGGCTTGTTAGAGCTGCTTTACAGCAGAATTTGTCTCGAATTTGTTACCGAAGCTGCTGTGAAAATCCATACTGTAGCTTGTATGTATATATTCAGTATATATATATATATAGCAAAGCGCAGAAACAATGTAACATGCCAAACATTTACCATCTTGAATAACGCTGTATAAAAATGTAATGATGTTTCATGGAAATGAATGCAGTTTGATAGAGCATGTATGTATATGTATGTGGTTCTCACTCAGTTGGTCTGGAATTTTAGATGAAAATGTGGGTAGCATCATCCTCCCCAATTCTTCACCTTCCTCCACTTCTATGGAAAAAGAACAAACCAAAGATTGGTATGAAAGGATGGAATTATAAATATCATCAACTGTTGTTTATTCAGGGAAAATTGACTGAGCATTAAGCTCTTTTACAGCAATACTCCACATTCATACGGGTGTACATTCAGAAAAATATGGATATAGCAACCACAATAAATAGTGTGTGTTGAAATAGAAACTTTTGTAACATTATAAATGCCTTTACTGTAACTTTTGATGAATTTAATCCATCCATCGTGAATAAAAGTATTGATTTATTTTATTTATTTCCCCCCAAAAATAACTAACAATTCTTACTGACCCCAAACTTTTGAACAATAGTGTTTAATGTTACAAAAGATTCTATTTCAGATAAATGCTGTTCTTTTGAACTTTCTATTCATCAAAGAATCCTGAAATAAAAATGTAAATAACTATTTGTTGTACTGTAATACTTTAACAATAATACAATTGTTGACAATGATAATAATGAGAAATGTTTCTTGAGCACCGAATCATCAGAATCATGTGACACTGAATACTGGAGTAATGATGGTGAAAATTCAGCTTTGATCACATAAATAAATTACACTTTATTATATATTCACATAGAAAACAGCTATTTTGAAATCTAATAATATTTCACAATTTTGACTGTTTTATTTTGTATTTGAATCAAATAACAGACTTAGTAAAAAAATCTTACTGATCCAAAAATGTGTCTGTGTGAGGTTTTCTTACTCAGTTGGCCTTGGACTTTGGGAGGGGATATAGAAAGCATCATTCTCTCCAATTCTTCATCATCCTCCATTTCTGTAAAACAAAGCATAAAAGCAAAGATGGGAATCATATGTCATCCCACATTTACATTTTTCAATTCGACCTTATATATACTCAACTGTACTGTCAACAAACCTGGAGGATGAGAGGCAGATGCTGTAAGGCCAGTGGAAGCATGTTCCGCTGAAACACTCTGAAGCTGGCTCTTTTTCTGAGTGAGGTACTGCTGCAGCCGAAACATTTTGCTGCCTGTGACGCACTGTTTCTGGAGGATAAATGCAGCATATCCATCTGCTCTGCTCTCCCAAACATCCCTCCAAGTCTTTTCTGCATTAATCCCAAAGCCAACCAAGTTGTCATCTTCATTCCTCACAGGTGGTGCCACTGATCTTCCAGTTAAATAATTTAGGAGGTCCTCGATTTCCTGGAAGCTTCTACTGTACTCAAGAAATGAAAGTAGGCTGTCCTTTTTGGGACCCTCTGGTTTAAACTGACCGGCTCTCTCCTCCTCCTCCTCAACCTTCTTAGTCAAGAATATGGTATAGCCTACATCATTCTCTAGCAGCCACCGGAATGATTTGTCTTTGTACTTTCCAAACTGAAGCACATACTCTCCAAGCACCTCTTTTCTGTCTGACACATCACCTCCTCTCATGAAGACAACAGAGCGGGCATTCTCCTTGACCTTGTCTTCCCTTTGAGGGGCTGATTTGTCCTGGAGATTGGGGTTGTCTTTGATCCTCTTGGCTTCATCTGAGGGATCTTGTCTCAGATATCCAGTCGGTCCTTTCCTGAAGCACACTTTGATCTTGCCTGGGAAGATCACTTTCACCTGCATCCTGCTGTGCTGTACATATACATTCACAAAGAGCTGATTAGTGTTTATGGTCTGTTGCATTAACACACTTAATTAACGCACTTATATTCTGATTTCAATTATTTTATTTCTTAATAAATAAAACAACAATTAAATTAACCATTTTATTATTAAATAAATATTCATATTAATTTCACAATATCCTCTTTCACACACTATTATTGTGTTTAATTATCTATTTTATCACAATAAAATGTTATTCATATACTATACCATTAAATTGCACACATTTTTTTTGTAATCATTTTTTTTTGTAATTCAAATGTATTATATTTGTGTGTACTATTTATTAATTACATTAAAAGTACTACATCATACTGCACTGTTAACACATAGTTGTAAACATTTTATATGATTGCATAGTAAGAAATCAATGATGAAACATTCACCTTTACAAACAAAGACACTCTTATAAAATAACAGCTGTATTTACAACGAGGAGTTTGGTTTACTGGGTTTCTTAACATCACAATCAATTCAACACAATTAACAATACAATTAACTTAACAGTTAACTTAACTTACGTTACATGATAACAACATGCAATTTAAATGATAAAATATATGAATAATAATGTATATGTGGTCACCTGAGGTAAAATCTGTCTGAAGGTAGTTTAGACTGTACAAAATTGTTGTAAAAAACAAAACAATTTGCTGACAATTCGGTAAACAAATATCTCCGATCGTAAAACGGGTCTCCTCTCCTCCACTGCGAATGATTGATTGACAGATGACACTACGCTTTTTAAAGGGGTCATGACATGAGAAACCAAATTTGCCTTGATGTTTTGGTGTATAAGAGATCTATGTACTATTAAAACTTCCTGCAAGTTTCATAGCTTAAGACGTCCTCCCCATTATAAACGAAGCATTTATTTAATCAAGCTCTAAATACAGCTCGTTCTAGATCCATTGTATGAAGTGACGTCACGGTGCGAAGTGACGTACCAGTCGTTTGCATATGACCGCCTCCAGCGCAAGACAACTACGCCTCATTTCGCATCATCGCATGCGTTGTCGTGCAGCGAGTGGGTCTGTTTACAAGATGACTGCGATGCTATGCAGATGTGCTGTTCCTGTTTGAGTCTTTGAATACGCTGCCGAACGATCCAGACGTCAAGGAAAACAGTCGGATGCAGTTTATTTGCAGCATATGCAGCCCGCCAAAGCTTAATTTGAACGGTGAGTGATCAGATGAGTGTGACAGGGCATGTTACTGAAGAACGAGCAGAGAGAGAGAGAGAGAGAGCCCCGGCGCGCGCCTTCAAACTCTCTCTCTCTCTCTCTCTCTCTCTCTCTCTCTCTCTCTCTCTCTCTCTCTCTCTCTCACTCCCTCGCGCATTTGAATCAAAATCAATTGAGAATTGACACGATGGTAAAAGATCGGAAGACCGAAGTTTCACGTGGTGGAGCATTGTGTAGTCTACGTGTGATACAAAATGATAAACGTTAATAATTTATGCATAAGCAGCACTGACGTTAGCCAATCATAACAGTGGGCGTTAACACTGAACTCTTAAAGGGAAAACACCTCCAAAACAGACTGTTTGAATCAGAGGTGAGAAACAGGGTGGGAAAAGGTCATAAATCACTATATTTGTAAAAAAAATTTGTACAAAAAACTATAGTAATACTATAATTGCACCTAAGGGAAAATAATAAAACAAAACAAAAAAACATGTCATGACCCCTTTAAAATTCCCCGCCACCGAAAAGCGAAACAGCGCCAGGAAGTCTACGTGTGGCCAAAGGTATATTGCATCCATTGTGTTGAGCAGTACCATAGAGAATGAATGGGAAAAGTTAAGGGAAGTTAGCTTAACCATTTTCGGCTCCCGCGCGAAAGGTCCTCGGTTCGAAACCGAGCAGAAACAGCGGTTGGATTCTGACAGAAAATTTAAACTGTTTGCCACGCTAGGTGGGTGTAGCGCTCATTTCTTTTATACGCTTTTTAACAAGCGTGCACCTTAAGATTTATGTCTGCAACCTGAAGACGTGTTTCCATAGTGTAGAGGTTATCATGTTCTCCTCACACGCGAAGGGACCCCAATTCGAAACTGGGCGGAAACTGTGGGTGGTTTTTGCAAAAATTTCGTGAGCAATTTTCTGTTGAGCAGGTCAGTACAATTGCAGGGATGATTGTGGTTTAATCTCTTTAGAAAAGGACAAAAATAAAACAAATGGCCATTGAGGTTTCCTGTATAGTAATAAAAAATGTTTGGTCTGCCAACAAAATTAACAGCTTTTTGCCATGTTAAAAACTCTGGGCAGTCTATAGCTTCAGTCGCTTTTGAACAAGCGTACCCTAGAAGAGGTGGGACTGACGTCCAAATCTAGTTTCCGTAGTGTAGTGGTTATCACGTTGGCTTTACATGCGAAAGGTCCTCAGTTCAAAATGTTTGGTCTGCCAACAAAATTAGCAGCTTTTTGCGATGTTAAAAACACTAGGCAGTCTATAGTTTCAGTCGCTTTTGATCAAGCGTACCCTAGAAGAGGTGGGACTGACGTCCAAATCAAGTTTCCGTAGTGTAGTAGTTATCACTTTTGCTTTACACGCCAAAGGTCCTCAGTTCAAAACTGGGCAGAAACAAGTGGAGGCATTTTAAATATAAATGCTGCAATTCGCTACAAAACCCTTACTTTTGAGACAGGTGAAGGCCATCGTACCAAGGAGCTGTAGGCAGAGTGCCATGCCGAATGACCTCTGTTCTATTGTTTGTGGACTTTACAGACTGTCACACTGCTTGGAGTGCAGAAAAAGACCATGCATCTCATTAATAGGTTTCTGTAGTGTAGTGGTCATCACGTTCGCCTAAAACGCGAAAGGTCCTCGGTTTGAAACCAAGCAGAAACAGCGGTTGGATGCTGACAGAAAATTTAAACTGTTTGCCATGCTAGGTGGGTGTACAGCTCATTTCCTTTATACGCTTTTTAACAAGCGTGCACCTAAAGATTTATGTCTGCAACCTGAAGACGTGTTTCCGTAGTGTAGTGGTTATCACGTTCGACTCACACGCGAAAGGTCCCAAGTTTGAAACTGGGTGGAAACTGTGGGTGGTTTTTGCAAAAATTTCGTATGCGATTTTCTGTTGAGCAGGTCAGTACACTTGCACGGATGTTTGTGGTTTAATCTCTTTAGAAAAGGACAAAAAATAAAACAAATGGCCTTTGAGGTTGCAACAAAAATTAGCAGCTTTTTGCCATGTTAAAAACACTGGGCAGTCTATAGCTTCAGTCGCTTTTGAACATGCGCACCCTAGAAGAGGTGGGACTGATGTCCAAATCTAGTTTCCATATTGTAGTGGTTATCACGTTCGCTTTACACGCGAAAGGTCCTCAGTTCAAAATGTTTGGTCTGCCAACAAAATTAGCAGCTTTATGCCATGTTTAAAACACTAGGCAGTCTATAGTTTCAGTCGCTTTTGAACAAGCGTACGCTAGAAGAGGTGGGACTGACGTGTCACGGCCGACTCGCAAGCCGCGACAAAGAAGGAGATGACACGTTAAAGTGGTATGGAAAAAGGAATAACATTTATTAAAGTAAAAATAATAAAGTAAGAGAATAGACCAAAACGGGAACAAGACAACAACAAAATGGCACGAGGGGAGAGCGCGCCCCGTCACGACCGAAGGGAGCTGCTTTTGTTTGCCGGCATCAGCTCTAGCACAGGTGTAAACCATCAGTCATCATGACGTCACTCACTCCAACTCCAACCTACAAAACAAGTAACAAAGACAACCGAACCCACACAATATGACCCAGACGGGGGTCGTAACAGGTGTCCAAACCAAGTTTCCGTAGTGTAGTGGTTATCACGTTCGCTTTACACGCGAAAGGTCCTCAGTTCAAAACTGGGCGGAAACAAGTGGAGGCATTTTAAATATAAATGCTGCAATTCGCTACATAACCCTTACTTTTGAGACAGGTGAAGGCCATCGTACCAAGGAGCTGTAGGCAGACTGCCATGGCGAATGACCTCTGTTCTGTTGTTTGTGGAATTTACAGACTGTCACACTGCTTCCAGGGCAGAAAAAGCACATGCATAGGTTTCTGTAGTGTAGTGGTCATCACGTTCGCCTAACATGCGAAAGGTCCTCGGTTCGAAACCGAGCAGAAACAGCGGTTGGATTCTGACAGAAACTTTAAACTGTTTGCCACGTAAGATGGGTGTAGCGCTCATTTCCTTTATACGCTTTTTAACAAGCGTGTACCTAAAGATTTATGTCTGCAACCTGAAGACGTGTTTCCGTAGTGTAGTGATTATCACGTTCGCCTCACACGCGAAAGGTCCCCAGTTCGAAACTGGGCGGAAACTGGTGGTGGTTTCTGCAAGAATTTCGTATGCGATTTTCTGTCGAGCAGGTCAGTACACTTCATTGACCTCTGTTCTGTTGTTTGCGGAATTTACAGACTGTCACACTGCTTGCAGGGCAGATTATGGGAAGGAGCCATCTTCTAAAAAGCACATGCATCTCATCAATAGGTTTCTGTAGTGTAGTGGTCATCACGTTCGCCTAACACGCAAAAGGTCCTCGGTTCGAAACCGAGCAGAAACAGCGGTTGGATTCTGACAGAAAATTTAAATTGTTTGCCACGCTAGGTGGGTGTAGCGCTCATTTCCTTTTGAGACAGGTGAAGGCCATCGTACCAAGGAGCTGTAGGCAGACTGCCATGCCGAATGACCTCTGTTCTGTTGTTTGTGGAATTTACAGACTGTCACACTGCTTGCAGGGCGGATTATGGGAAGGAGCCATCTTCTAAAAAGCACATGCATCTCATCAATAGGTTTCTGTAGTGTAGTGGTCATCAGTTCGAAACTGGGCGGAAACTGTGGGTGGTTTTTGCAAAAATTTCGTATGCGTTTTTCTTTTGAGCAGGTCAGTACACTTGCAGGGATGTTTGTGGTTTAATCTCTTTAGAAAAGGACAAAAAATAAAACAAATGGCCATTGAGGTTTCCTGTACAGTAATAAAAAATGTTTGGTCTGCCAAAAAAATTAGCAGATTTTTGCCATGTTAAAAACACTGGGCAGTCTTCATTCTTCAGCTACTCTGGGTCCTAGAGATGCAAAGAATAGAAATGAACAACGCAGAGATTAGGTTATGCTCTAGAAAGTGTGTCAGCTATGACATTATTTTTTCCTCGGATGTGTTGAATCTCAAGATGGAAAGGTTGTAAGATGAGACTCCATCGCATAAGTCGCTGATTTCGATTTCTCATTCGATTCGAGAAAACCAACGGATTATGATCCGTATAGATGATAATCGGTGCAGCGATTGACCCTAGGTATACCTCAAAATGTTGCACGGCCAACACTAGGGCGAGAGCTTCCGTCTCAATGGTAGAGTATACCTTTTGATGTCGATTAAACTTTTTTGAAAAGTAACTTACAGGATGTAGAACCTTGTTCGAACCCTCCTGTAAGAGAACAGCGCCCGCACCACAAGCACTTGCATCGATTGCAAGGCTAAAAGATTTCTCAAAATCCGGGGCTGTTAAAACAGGGGCACACGCCAGCAATGCTTTACAATTTTCAAAAGCCTGTTGACAGAGCTCAGACCACCGAAAAGTCAACTTTGGACTCAATAAATCGGTAAGAGGTGAGACTACACTGGCAAAATTTTCGCAGAAGCTCCGGTAATATCCCACCATACCGAGAAACCGTCGCAATTCGCGACGAGTGGTGGGTACGGGAAAGTCACAAATGGCTTCGACCTTGGTCTCAATAGGCTTTACACAACTGTTTCCCACGACTTTACCTAAATAGGTAATGGTTGCCTTCACGAATTCCGATTTAGCGAGGTTTATGGTAAGATTACCCTTTGCTAAACGAGAAAACAATTCTTTAATCTAGTTAAGATGTTCAGACCAGGAGGAATTATACAACACCACGTCGTCAAGATATGCCTCACATCCTGACATTCCATAAAGTATACGATTTACGAGACGCTGGAACGTCGCGGGTGCATTTCGCACTCCGAAAGGCATAACCGTATACTGCAGGAAAACATCAGGTGTGACGAAGGTGGATAATTCCTTCGCTCTACTAGTCAAAGGCACCTGCCAATATCCCTTTAAGAGATCGAACTTACTAACATATCGGGCAGAGCCAACATGATCGACGCAGTCATCAACTCGAGGCAAAGGGAAGCAATCCGGCTTAGTAACAGAATTAAGTTTTCGATAATCTGTGCAGAATCGATATGAGCCATCAGATTTATATACTAGAACACAAGGGGAACTCTATGAACTGAAACTAGATTCAGCCAGATCATGAGCAAGTAGATAGTTCACCTCTTGTTTCAGCAAATCTCTTTTAAAAGGATTGACTCGATATGCGTTTTGTTTAATCGGACACGAGGCTCCTACGTCGATATCATGTTCTATGATAGAAGTACGACCAGGAACATCACGGAAAAGAGAGGGAAATGACATCACCAACTCAGTGACATCACTCATCTCCTCCTCTGTCAGATAAGAAAGATGGGAGGAAAGATTAATAAGAATCTCAGAGTTTATAGTCGTCCGTCGACTTTTTCTCGAGAAAGAAAACTCTCATCCTCATCAACATTCTCCAAAGAATCCTTACTCGGGCTACGAAAGGAAGATGACAATTCGGGAAAAGAATCACAAGAGTTTACCACATTAACAGTAATGGAACGAACAGGAGCTATGTACAATTTCAACAGATTACTGTGACATACTTGTACTTTCTTTCTCTGATCAGGAGTATTCAACAGATAGTTATTATAGAAAAGATCTGAGATCTGACTCACAATCTGAGTTTTAGGTTCTAGAGAAACATCTTCATGCAGCAGCACTTTCCGACAAAGCAGACCATCATCAAGAAAGTACGAAGAAGACTGAGGATCAGAACATTTCTTAGACCCTACTTCAGAGAATAAGGTTTTAAGACTGTCGTCGCTCTGTTGAGCTCTAATCAAATCCTCTCGAAAAATCTGTAACAAAGAAGTCATAGAACAATCAACATCAGAGAGATCACCATTGGTTTTCTCAGGAGTGGACAGAACCTCTGATGTATCGGTAGATTCATGTCGCAACACTGTCGAATCTTTGTGATCACAAGACAACGAAGAACAGGATTTCAGGTCTCTCTGCTCAGGACATTTGGACACATCAGATCCTGAGTCACCTGTATGAACAGTATAAAAGAAGGTGTCATGCAGTGGAACTTCAACTTCATTTTCAATTAATGGTTTAGCCATTGATTGAGTGACTGCACAAGCTGGAAACAAATCACGAGATTCTCTACAATTTCCAACATCAGATTTCCTAGGTGTAGATGCTATTATGGGTGGAGCTGCCACATCACTCCTTCCCCAAACATTCTCACCAGCTAAATCATTTCCCAAAATGTAATCCCAGGAACTGGAAGTGCAGGACGAACACCAACTACTACTTCACCAGATACAATGGCAGAGGAAAGATGGATTCGATGCAAAGGCACTTCAGTAAACCTCATCTCAAACCCTCGCACTAATACATGAGTTCCAGTAGCGGTTTCAGAAGTCAAAGGCAAAATTCCCTCTAAAAGAAATGACTGCGCAGCTCCCGTATCTCGAAGAAGACGTACTGGCACCGTTTCGTTTGAACCAGGCAATGACACATTTCCCTCAGTGATAAAGGGTGCATAATCAACAGAAGTTATACACTGATCAACAGATTTATCACTAGAACTAGATGAATGACGATCTTTCTCATCACAAGTGTCAATAATCAATGATGAAGCAGAAACCAAAGCAACAGATTTCGACAATCTCTCTTTCTTCTCGAGAGTGAGACAGTCCGATATTTTATGACCAGGCTTCTTACAATAAAAGCAAACCATGTCCCGTGAGAGTGCAGGTTTACTAGAATGTTCAGCCACTGTTGTCTTACTATTCCTACTCATCACATAAGACTTTGTCTTAGGTTGAAAGCAAAACTTAGAGTTACTCATATTGTTGGTTTTAAGACCTACTGCACTGAATGACCCATGGGTTAACACAAATTCATCAGCCATGATAGCAGCTTCTGAAAGTGTATTCACCTTGTGTTCAGTGAGATGCCTAGCTACAGCATGAGGAACACAATGTTTAAACTCCTCTAAGAGCACGAATTCTCTTAATTGCTCCTTAGTTGTAACTTTCATTGAAATGCTCCAACGATCAAATAGGTCCTCTTTCCCTCTTGCAAATTCAACATAAGTACATTCATCAGCTTTACTCAAATTCCTAAATTTTTGACAATATGCCTCAGGCACGAGTTCATATGCATGCAACACAGCAAATTTCACCACATCATACTCACCAATCTGTTCCAGTGAGAGTGCAGAATAAACTTATTGAGCTTTACCTGTAAACACACACTGCAACAATAAAGTCCAAAAGCTTTTCGGCCATTTCATGGACAAAGCAACACGTTCAAAATGATATAAATATTTATCCACTTCCTTTTCAGAAAATGGCGGCACTAATCTTATATTCCTGTGAACGTCAAATACAGGTTCACCTGCATTCGCATGCCATTGTGGAACAGGAGGCACATTCGCTTGTGAACCTTCAGCTGTCTATGCTGCTAATTCTAACTCCAACTTTTTTATCTGAAACGCTCTCTCGTCACGTTCCCTCTCTAACTGAAATGTTCTCTCTTCACGTTCCCTCTCTAACTCAAGCTCCATTTTCCGCATAGCTAACTGTTGATTTAATTTTCTCTCTTCAAATTCTCTCTCTACCGCTCGCTCTTTCATAGCGCGATAATCACGTTCTGCACAAATTTCGCGGCATCTAAACACAGTTGCTTCTCTTGCAAAGACAACTCTGGAAATTTTGTCTCACTTTCACTATAAACCTCAACAGGAGTAGACACAAATGATTCACTCGGAGTGATTAACTCAGTGTTTACCTCTATAACTCCTCTATCAACAAGTGACCGCTTCAGAGTAGTCACCATAGTCTCCTTCAGCCTCTTCTCTTGAGAAGTAAAATCAACACTCAAGCGTTCGGCGATTTGCACCAACTGCTCCTTTGTACAACTCTCAAGCAAAGCTTCTGATGGACACTCAAAGGAATCCTCGACCACCGAAGACATTTTGTTCGTATATTTTATACACAATAAGACAAACGAAACTACTAGCTAACACACGTGAGACGCTGTTCACTCGAAATACAATTCCCATAAGCCACTGCTTCAAAAAGGAACTACGTCACCGTATTACACAATCTCATTCACAAAAATGTCCAAAGACTTCCCACAAGTCAAAACACAGTGTAAGCGCAAAATAATCTGCACTATACGCGCAAACGCAACGATTTAACTTTTTTTATTTTTGTAGAATGGATTTACCATTTATAATATAAGAGAACTCCAGCTCTTAACTCAGAAAAACACTAACTAAATCTTACCTAGTCTTCAGAGATGTACCGGGCTCGAGGCGACATTAAACGCTGAACTCTGCAACTATCAGTCAAACTGAAAGTCCGGAAGCGTACCCCCTACAGAGATTTAATCTCCACCCAGGATAACCTCCAAAAACAAGAAAGGCAAAATAACAAAACAAAACAACAAACAGTGCTCCGTCGGAAGGATTGTATTCACAATACAGCTGGAAACACTCTAATTCACCAGAGTTCTCATTTATAAAGGTAACCATTCACAAAAACATACACAGATACAACCCATACTTACCAACGTTTCCTACCCCGATAGGATCGCGGACGAGACTCCCAATTTATGTTACGGCCAGCTCGTTTCGGCCATACATAAAGTAAACAAGTACACCAAAATGACTTGCAAGATTTTATTTGTCCTCAAAAATCACAATTAACTAAATATAACAAAGTCTAGGGTTTCAAATCAAAAGGGGAAAAATCATAATCCAGTTGGGGAGTAAAAGAAGGCTAGTATGGGCTGTAAATCAAAGGTTCGAATGACTTCGCCAGAGGCTGTCAATCCTCTGGACGAAAGTGAAGAGAAGATGTTCAATCCACTGTTTTATCCTCTTCATAATTAAGGATAATGAGGAAGCAGGGGTGTGCGATCTCCCAAGCTCTCTCTGAGCAAAACCGCCACCAACAGTCGAGCAAGCGGAACGCAGGGTCGTAACACAACAAAATTAGCGACTTTTTGCCAGGTTAAAAACACTGGGCAGTCTATAGTTTCAGTCGCTTTTGAACAAGCGTAACCTAGAAGAGGTGGGACTGACGTTCCACTCAAGTTTCCGTAGTGTAGTGCACTAAAGTGTTACTTTAAAGGCCATGTACTTCAGGTCAGTGTTACTTTAATGTTTGGTTAATTCTAGCATGAACTCAATTGCAGTGCTTTGTCAACATTACTGCATTTCTTGATAAACTTGCCAGAGGGTTAAAGACTCTAGCTTGGGCCCGCAGCCAAAGGTTAGGTTTGTCCGAAGTGGGATTCGAACCCACGCCTCCAGGGGAGACTGCGAACTGAACGCAGCGCCTTAGACCACTCGGCCATCCTGACTTGATGGCCAGTGGTGAGCAGCATTTTTGGAGGTGATCTACAATATAGGGCTTCACCGCTCACCCGAGTCAGAGCACATGCCTCGTTGGCGCAGTTAGGCAGCGCGTCAGTCTCATAATCTGAAGGTCGTGAGTTCGAGCCTCACACGGGGCAGAATGGTGCTTTTTGATACACGGGACCGTGTAAATAAAGGAGCTGCTTTCTGTATTCCCTTTAATGCCTTTGTCCATTTCTTCATATGCACTGTAATTGAAATCCAGTGTTTTTTTAAGACTAATGTTGAACAAATGCAGTAATAGTATTACTCTCATATTCATGTCATATGTGTCAGTGTTGTTACAATGTTTTGTTAAGGCTTATATCATTCTTTCATTCTAATGACATGTCTTGTTAAAGCTATTGTAATGTTTTACATGACATTCCTTGAATCTTGTGTCATGACACTCCACCCCATGCCCCCAAACCCATGACATTTCATTCCAAGAAATTTCCAAGAATCCTTGCCATGAAATTCTACTACATCTTCTTCCGGTAAACATCACAACATGTTATTTCGTGAAATTCAGTTGAATCCGATTCAATCAACATGTCCATTTTTTCTGAAATGTCATGACTTGAAATTCCAAGTGCCATAGAATCCCATACATTGCACTAAAGTGTTACTTTAAAGGTCATGTACTGCAGGTCAGTGTTACTTTAATGTTTGGTTTATTCTAGCATGAACTGAATTGCAGTGCTTTGTCAACATTACTGCATTTCTTGATAAACTTGCCAGAGGGTTAAAGACTCTATCTTGGGCCCGCAGCCAAATGTTGGTTTGTCAGAAGTGAGATTCGAACCCACGCCTCCAGGGGAGACTGCGACCTGAACGCAGCACCTTAGACCGCTCGGCCATCCTGACATGACAGGCAGTGGTGAGCAGCATTTTTGCACCTACACGGAATGGCAGATGATCTAGAATCTAGGGGTCAACGCTCACCCGAGTCACAGCACATGCCACGTTGGCGCAGTTAGGCAGCGCGTCAGTCTCATAATCTGAAGGTCGTGAGTTCGAGCCTCACACGGGGCAGAATGGTGCTTTTTGATACACGGGTCCATGTAAATAAAGGAGCTGCTTTCTGTATTCCCTTTTATGCCTTTGTCCATTTCTTCATATGCAATGTAATTGAAATCCAGTGTTTTTTTAAGACTAATGTTGAACAAATGCAGTAATAGTATTACTCTCATATTCATGTCATATGTGTCAGTGTTGTTACAATGTTTTGTTAAGGCTTATATCATTCCTTCATTCTAATGGCATGTCTTGTTAATGCCAATGTAATGTTTTACATGACATTCCTTGAATCTTGTGTCATGACACTCCACCCCATGCCCCCAAACCCATGACATTTCATTCCAAGAAATTTCCAAGAATCCTTGCCATGAAATTCTACTGCATCTTCTTCCGGTAAACATCACAACATGTTATTTCGTGAAATTCAGTTGAATCCGATTCAATCAACATGTCCATTTTTCTGAAATTCCAAGTGCCATAGAATCCCATACATTGCACTAAAGTGTTACTTTAAAGGCCATGTACTGCAGGTCAGTGTTACTTTAATGTTTGGTTAATTCTAGCATGAACTGAATTGCAGTGCTTTGTCAACATTACTGCATTTCTTGATAAACTTGCCAGAGGGTTAAAGACTCTAGCTTGGGCCCGCAGCCAATGGTTAGGTTTGTCAGAAGTGTGAATCGAACCCACACCACCAGGGGAGACTGCAACCTAAACGCAGCACCTTAGACCGCTCGGCCATCCTGACATGACGGCCAGTGGTGAGCAGCATTTTTGCACCTACACGGAATGGCAGGTGATCTAGAATCTAGGGATTCACCGCTCACCTGAGTCAGAGCACATACCTCGTTGGCGCAGTTAGGCAGTGCGTCAGTCTCATAATCTGAAGGTCGTGAGTTCGAGCCTCACACGGGGCAGAATGGTGCTTTTTGATACACGGGACCGTGTAAATAAAGGAGCTTCTTTCTGTATTCCCTTTTATGCCTTTGTCCATTTCTTCATATGCACTGTAATTGAAATCCAGTGTTTTTTTAAGACTAATGTTGAACACATGCAGTAATAGTATTACTCTCATATTCATGTCATATGTGTCAGTGTTGTTACAATGTTTTGTTAAGGCTTATATCATTCTTTCATTCTAATGGCATGTCTTGTTAATGCTAATGTAATGTTTTACATGACATTCCTTGAATCTTGTGTCATGACACTCCACCCCATGCCCCCAAACCCATGACATTTCATTCCAAGAAATTTCCAAGAATCCTCGCCATGAAATTCTACTGCATCTTCTTCCGGTAAACATCACAACATGTTATTTCGTGAAATTCAATTGAATCCGATTCAATCAACATGTCCATTTTTTCTGAAATGTCATGACTTGAAATTCCAAGTGCCATAGAATCCCATACATTGCCCTAAAGTATTACTTTAAAGGTCATGTACTGCAGGTCAGTGTTACTTTAATGTTTGGTTTATTCTAGCATGAACTGAATTGCAGTGCTTTGTCAACATTACTGCATTTCTTGATAAACTTGCCAGAGGGTTAACGACTCTAGCTTGGGCCCGCAGGCAAAGGTTAGGTTTGTCAGAAGTGGGATTCGAACCCACGCCTCAAGGGGAGACTGCAACCTGAACGCAGCGCCTTAGACCGCTCGGCCATCCTGACTTGACGGCCAGTGGTGAGCAGCATTTTTGCACCTACACGGAATGGCAGGTGATCTACAATATAGGGCTTCACCGCTCACCTGAGTCAGAGCACATACCTCGTTGGCGCAGTTAGGCAGCACGTCAGTCTCATAATCTGAAGGTCGTGAGATCGAGCCTCACACGGGGCAGAATGGTGCTTTTTGATACACGGGACCGTGTAAATAAAGGAGCTGCTTTCTGTATTCCCCTTTATGCCTTTGTCCATTTCTTCATATGCACTGTAATTGAAATCCAGTGTTTTTTTAAGACTAATGTTGAACAAATGCAGTAATAGTATTACTCTCATATTCATGTCATATGTGTCAGTGTTGTTACAATGTTTTGTTAAGGCTTATATCATTCCTTCATTCTAATGGCATGTCTTGTTAATGCTAATGTAATGTTTTACATGACATTCCTTGAATCTTGTGTCATGACACTCCACCCCATGCCCCCAAACCCATGACATTTCATTCCAAGAAATTTCCAAGAATCCTTGCCATGAAATTCTACTGCATCTTCTTCCGGTAAACATCACATGTTATTTCGTGTAATTCAGTTGAATCCGATTCAATCAACATGTCATTTTTTTCTGAAATGTCATGACTTGAAATTCCAAGTGCCATAGAATCCCATTCATTGCACTAAAGTGTTACTTTAAAGGCCATGTACTGCAGGTCAGTGTTACTTTAATGTTTGGTTAATTCTAGCATGAACTGAATTGCAGTGCTTTGTCAACATTACTGCATTTCTTGATAAACTTGCCAGAGGGTTAAAGACTCTAGATTGGGCCCGCAGCCAATGGTTAGGTTTGTCAGAAGTGGGATTCGAACCCACGCCACCAGGGGAGACTGCAACCTAAACGCAGCGCCTTAGACTGCTCAGCCATCCTGACATGACGGCCAGTGGTGAGCAGCATTTTTGCACCTACACGGAATGGCAGATGATCTAGAATCTAGGGCTTCACCGCTCACCTGAGTCAGAGCACATACCTCGTTGGCGCAGTTAGGCAGTGCGTCAGTCTCATAATCTGAAGGTTGTGAGTTCGAGCCTCACACGGGGCAGAATGGTGCTTTTTGATACACGGGACCGTGTAAATAAAGGAGCTGCTTTCTGTATTCCCTTTTATGCCTTTGTCCATTTCTTCATATGCACTGTAATTGAAATCCAGTGTTTTTTTAAGACTAATGTTGAACAAATGCAGTAATAGTATTACTCTCATATTCATGTCATATGTGTCAGTGTTGTTACAATGTTTTGTTAAGCCTTATATCATTCTTTCATTCTAATGGCATGTCTTGTTAATGCTAATGTAATGTTTTACATGACATTCCTTGAATCTTGTGTCATGACACTCCACCCCATGCCCCAGAACCCATGACATTTCATTCCAAGAAATTTCCAAGAATCCTTGCCATGAAATTCTACTGCATCTTCTTCCGGTAAACATCACAACATGTTATTTCGTGAAATTCAGTTGAATCCGATTCAATCAACATGTCCATTTTTTCTGAAATGTCATGACTTGAAATTCCAAGTGCCATAGAATCCCATACATTGCACTAAAGTGTTACTTTAAAGGTCATGTACTGCAGGTCAGTGTTACTTTAATGTTTGGTTTATTCTAGCATGAACTGATTTGCAGTGCTTTGTCAACATTACTGCATTTCTTGATAAACTTGCCAGAGGGTTAAAGACTCTAGCTTGGGCCCGCAGCCAAAGGTTAGATTTGTCAGAAGTGGGATTCGAACCCACGCCTCCAGGGGAGACTGCGACCTGAACGCAGCGCCTTAGACCGCTCGGCCATCCTGACATGACGGCCAGTGGTGAGCAGCATTTTTGGACCTACACGGAATGGCAGATGATCTAAAATCTAGGGCTTCACCGCTCACCCAAGTCAGAGCACATGCCTCGTTGGCGCAGTTAGGCAGCGCGTCAGTCTCATAATCTGAAGGTCGTGAGTTCGAGCCTCACACGGGGCAGAATGGTGCTTTTTGATACACGGGACCGTGTAAATAAAGGAGCTGCTTTCTGTATTCCCTTTTATGCCTTTGTCCATTTCTTCATATGCACTGTAATTGAAATCCAGTGTTTTTTTAAGACTAATGTTGAACAAATGCAGTAATAGTATTACTCTCATATTCATGTCATATGTGTCAGTGTTGTTACAATGTTTTGTTAAGGCTTATATCATTCTTTCATTCTAATGGCATGTCTTGTTAATGCTAATGTAATGTTTTACATGACATTCCTTGAATCTTGTGTCATGACTCTCCACCCCATGCCCCCAAACCCATGACATTTCATTCCAAGAAATTTCCAAGAATCCTTGCCATGAAATTCTACTGCATCTTCTTCCGGTAAACATCACATGTTATTTCGTGTAATTCAGTTGAATCCGATTCAATCAAAATGTCCATTTTTTCTGAAATGTCATGACTTGAAATTCCAAGTGCCATAGAATCCCATACATTGCACTAAAGTGTTACTATAAAGGTCATGTACTGCAGGTCAGTGTTACTTTAATGTTTGGTTAATTCTAGCATGAACTGGGGCCTGTACCATGAAGGTAGCTGAACAAACTCGGGATTACAGGATTAGTTTTGAGTTGACAAAACCGAACCGATGCAATCAGGCTTTATTGGTACCATGACGCAGCTCATCAACTTTCTCTGTCAACTCAGGCTTTGATCTTAACTTATGATTAATCCACGAGCGCGTGCACATAAAAGAGTGACGTCGGCACTGAACAACCAATCGCGTTCGAAATGGATAGAGCGAGAGCTTTATATTTTTCCGCGCAGGAGCAAGAGATAATTATTCAAAAATATGAAGAATATAAAAGTGTTTTTCAAGCACGCAGTAACACTGTATCTGCTGCCAAAGCAAGAGAATATTCTTGGAGGAAGATTGCTGATTGCGTTAATGCGTAAGTTAAACAATTAATGTAAAATGATGTAATCATATTAAAAATGTCTTAAATGCTAAAATAAACATGTGTGTATTCGTGTTGATATACATGCATGCATGCATACTGTACATACGTGTGTGTAGATGTATGTAAAATGTGAATGTATAGGCTATTCCTAAGAAAGATTGATATTCATATATTTTTAGATGCAACCCCAACTCCAAACGTTCTTGGCAGCAGATCAAGACAAAATATAAAAATATAATTCAAAGTGGAATTATATTTTTATTTACCACAACCTTTTATTATTTTTGTGAACATTTATTCATAAAAACTTGTTTGCAGCAAACAGAAAAAAATGTGAAATCAGGAAAACTGGGGGAGGGCCACCTCCTCAAAATTACACTGTGGCCGAGGAGTTGGCGCTGAGTAATAATAAGGGACGGCCGATTATGGATGGCATTGCAAGTGCTGTACAGTCTGACCCTGGTGCTGGCTCCTCGAAGCAAGTGACACTGGGTATGTGTGTGCAATGCATTACTAATGTTTTAAAAAGGGTTAAATTTGGCTGACTCTGTTCTGCAGTAGAGGGAAATACAGTGTCCCTGTTGAAGCCAGCACACATGCACACAGTCTCCCACACAGAGGTCAGTATATGCAGCAGACAGAACACCATGAACATAGCCTGCTTTATAACAGTTATGCTTTATATTTGCCTTTTATTTATTAGGGTGAACCAAATGATGAAGACACTCTGTCTGTGTGTTCTGAGACAGTTGCTGAGGTGAATGCACTGGGCTTTTTATTACGGCACACATTTGAATGTCATAATTAAGTGACTGGCCCTTACACATCTCTTTTATTGTAGGATTTTTCACAACCTGCCCCAGAAACTGAAGCCTATACCTCAATGGGCTACAGAAGGAATGTGAACAAGGTAATGCTTTAAACCCTTGACATAAATTACAGTCAGTCCTATGTTTGTAGATAGTCATGCCACTTTTTGTGATTTGATCAACCTCCAGAAACTTGTAATGATCATGTTTGTGGTGGAATTGTTTCAGGTGGAAACAGACTCAGTCAGGGCCCTTTATAAAAGGAGCCTAGAACTAGACTGTGAGCTGAGGAGGCTCCAAATTAAAAAAAATAAATTGGAGATCAAACAGCTGGAAAAAACAGATTTTTTTTTTAAACAAGTAACGCTTTAGTATGAACACTATGAATGTCTATTAATGTAATTTTCTTGCTCTCTTTCTTCCTCCCTAGCCACATGACCAATAAAACAGTTTGAGTCCTATCTGCAGTGTCAGTGTGCTTTTATTAAGTAAAATATTGTGTTGTGATCGCATCTCTGACAGCTGCCCCAGCTGTGTGGTCAAGTGTGATGGGGTCAATTTCATCAGGGAGAAGCTGGTTTTGTGGTGGTTCTCGCTCCTTTCTGATAGAGGCTATATTATGCAGAATGGCACATGCAGCCACTATCTGTGATGCCCGCTCTGGTGACACTCTTAAACGCCTAAGACAGTTGAAACGTGCCTTTAGGATGCCAAAGGTCATCTCGATCTTGACCCTGGTTTTACTGAGGGCCACATCGAAGCGGTTTTGTGGCCCTGTCTGGGGGTCAGGATAGGGCGTTAGCAAAAACCTCTGGCATGCATAACCTCTATCTCCTACCAACAGGCCATCAAAAAGCCCTGTCATAGAACAGAAAAGGGGAAAAATTTGTAAGTTTTGCCATTAAAATAAAAAATGTAAAGTGTACTGTACCAAATTTAACTTGCCTTCCTCAAAGCGCTGACACAAAATAGACTCACGGAAAATGCGTGAGTCATGCACTGAGCCAGGCCATTTGGAATCCAAGCTTGTGATCATGCATTCATGATCACAAGTTATCTGCAGATGAAATGTACAGTAAATCATTGTCCTATCTGTTAGTTACTATTTATTTAAAGATTGATCTCAATGCAAATAAAAATAATTTCACATAGGGTATAGTAGCCCTACCTGAACATTAAGGCTGTGAAAGGACTTTCTGTTCACATAATCTGCCTCATGTTCTCCTAGAGCTGTGGAGATTGCAACATGTGTGCAGTCTATTGCTCCTATGACTCTAGGGAATCCTATCATAGGAATTAAACATATATATTTAAAACATTTCTTAACAGGTAGCTACTGCAGACTATTGTATAATAGATTTCTAAGTGTGATTTTTTTTTTTTGAAGAAAAAAAAAATTGTGTGAAAGGTTACATTTGTTCATGTGATGTCACCCTATCAATATATCTTACCGGCAATTTTATAAAAGCCCTCTTTTATGGACATGGTGGATAAATGAATCTATTTATGTACCCCTGCAGAGCGAGGACCACCTTGCGAATTGTTAGACAGACCGTGTTTTTCCCTAGATTCTCTGCATCACCGACCGCATACAAGTATGTACCACTTGCAAAAAACCGCAACGCAATACATACCATTTGCGGTAAAGTAAGTGCATGGCTTCGACGAGTCACATTTGTTATGTGCGGCTCAAGAAGTTCGCAAAGATAAGACATTCCTTCCGCGGAAAATCTGTATCTTTCATACAAGTAAATATCAGGAAAGTCAAAGGGATTTTGTCTGTCCCTAAAAACTCTTTCTCTACGAAGTGCTCGTCTAACAATTTGCGCGGAGATGTCCACGGGATTTGGGAGAAAAGGTGAAGCCATTGCAACAGAGAACAGACGCTGGGAATCAGTTACGTCACCTATATGTTTCTTTGCTCACAGCTGATTGGTCAAACTTCAGTCTGAGCTCTCGAATCCAGAACTTAACCTGCCCCGGAGCAGGCTAGCCGTGCAGCGTAAGATACCATGGCAACGAACACCGATTAAAGCCGAGCTGCTTTCATAGTACCTAAAACCCAGAGTTGGCGGAAACTAAGCTGAAACATAGCTGGCTAGCCACCTAAACCGGCTTCATGGTACAGGCCCCTGAATTGCAGTGCTTTGTCAACATTACTGCATTTCTGGATAAACTTGCCAGAGGGTTAAAGACTCTAGCTTGAGCCCGCAGCCAAAGGTTAGGTTTGTCCGAAGTGGGATTCGAACCCACGCCTCCAGGGGAGACTGCGACCTGAACGCCAGCTGCCGAAGGATAGTCCGTCAAAATGGGGATAATGTTGAACAATGTTGAACGCCACAGCCAATCACGTCGACGCGCTATAACATTTGCAGCCAATTAGAGAGCGCCATTCTCGACATTATAACATTTGCAGCCAATCAGAGAGCGCCATTCTTGACTTTTTCCTTATCATTTTCGACATTTGACCAATCAGAGTACAAGGAAATGTCGATGGCACGTTTACGCTTAGCACCGCTAGGAGGAGGAGTCAGGAAGCTAGCCGAGTGTCAATCAAGTTGCCGAACTGAGCCGAAGGTGTACGAAGTAATGACATATCCTGAGGGGCGTGTCATAGGTCAAAAAGTTCAGACGTCAAGCATCACTGTCACGGAGGTCAGGCAGCATCATTTTAACGGAGGACTGCGAAACTTATTTTTCGGTAACTTTAACTGTATTTTCGGACAATGTAATTTTATATTTGTATATAATTGTATATATTATAATTGTAAATATCGTGTGTGCTCTTTTTAAAGAACTAATTTGTATTATAGTACTTTTGTTCAAAACGATATAACCTAACTGTTAGCCCCCCAACAAAAAAATGTCTGGCAAAAAATCCCATAAAGCCATGTCAGGTACTGACTGGATTGCAAGGCTAAAACAGTTTGCCAGCACAGGAGTTTGGCCATCAAATGAGGGTAACAGGCCAGCTCCTCGACAGAAAAAGTGGCATGACGTGTACCAAAGGGTGAGTGTGCTTTTGTCACCTTTGCATGATGTAATAATTGTAATCCTAATGTAGATAATGTTGCAGGTATTTGAGATTTATGTTTATTTATGTAAAAAAAAAAAACTCCTTTTTTTTGCACTGGGAGATTCAGAGATTTGAGGCAGTGGGGGTGGGGATGTTGAGTGAATGCATGTTTTTTTGAAGGTGTGAAATGTTCCTCTCTTGTTCTTTTAAAGGAGGATACAAACTTTACTCTCTCTTTATCTCTAATTTTACAGTTTGTATCTCCCCTTCAAAGAACATGAATAAAAATAAATGATAGACTACAATAAATTAATGTGGCATTCATACTGATAAGTTAGAAATGCATGTATTCTATGTTATATGTGTGATAATGTTTACAGATTGAAAGATGTCCGATGCAGTCTCGCGGCCAGACAACCTTGCTCGGAGTGGTCCCAAAGTGCATATGTGGTTTTCACACTCAAAAGGTAACAATGTAAAGATGTAACTTGTATTTTTTTTATATATGTATAATTTACTGAACAAATTCTTCTCGTTCAACAATTATTGTAGCCTATGTATTTTTGTGGTTGTCTTAAGAAATATAAAAAAATAAACTGTTGAATGTCTATTTTTTATGTGTCCACTTACAATCGAAATAAAACATTGTGCTTTTGTAAAATAAAGAAAATAAACAGGGTGTGCTTTCTGTCTCTCCATCTACGTTAACCTTTTTTCTGGAGCACGTCTCTAAGCTTAAACAAAACTCAGCGAATACTATTCACCCAAGCATGAGCAATATATCTTTATAATCATTTAAGTTTGTACTTTTAAAATATCTAATTCAAAACTAAAATAAATATTCTCTGTTTATGTAATCTATAAAAAAGAGAGGGGTGTCAGCCGATCTCATTATCGTTCTCTCAGCTCATTATTCTGCTAATGTGACACGCCCACAGAGCGCGCGGTATTCAAACGCAAATGATCTGAAGCGACACATGCAAACGTGTCAACGTCCCTCATAAACGCGATAACACAACAAATTTAATCATCAGATTAATGTACCTTTTCGTCTTGTGAGGCTGTGACTGTGAGGAGTAATCCTGGGACATTTACCTCAGAACATGTAATGGTTTATTTTCATTTTGAGGAGCGACCGATCTAGCCGAGAATTGTGAGTAGCTACCCTAAGTTTTTTATTCTTGTACTTTGTTCTAATGTCTGTAAATGCAAAAAGACTTTAAATTTGAATCACGTTTCTGTGAGTGAATGAATTAACGGCACAGATGGGCACTGTTGTTTATGTTTAGCCTACTATGTTAGAGATGAAATATAAAAGATAACTATGGGATCAAATTCCCGCCAAATATATTGCGGCCACGGATCAAAATATAATAAGCGTGAATCAAAAATGGGATCAAATTCGCGCCAAATGTATTGCGGCCACGGATCAAAATATAATAAGCGTGATTCAAAAAATAACAAGCATGAATAAAAACTTTAAACACATTAAAAAATATTTTTCACAAAAAGTTTATTTTAAACTTTACAAGGACTTTTAAGCAGTAAAGCTATCTGAACTCTGGACATATACAAATAATTAAATTCCTCCTTTTTGAGGTAGCCTACATTTTAATGTGCACACTGGTAATTGGTGTTAAACAATGGCTCATGATTATCCTAAAGCAGCTCTAAAACATCATGCAGTTTTGAAACACTACATTTCTTTGCTAAAATTAAGTTAAAAACGACCATTTTACCCGTCTGAAGAATTTAGGACTTTGACCTTTCAACGCTACACACAGCCTTTATATTATTTAGTTCCATTACAGACAAGGCATACAGTGCAAAAAGTACAAGACGAATACAAAGGCATTTGTGGTACAGTTCAGAGTATGTAAAACAAAGAACAACAACAACTAAATTTAAAATAAACCTGTAGCCTTTGTAAAAGGAAAAAAACGCACAGCCTACCTGGTGATCCGTTACAGTTAAATACGCCATCCTGAAATATTTTCTTAATTGTTGTTGTTAAGCGATCATATAGCCTAGGTAGCATGGTAAATTAATTCTAGACTAGATAGATGTACCATTTGACTAAAGATTAATGAAAATGATAGTGTACAGAGGAGATTACAGAAACCAGGTGGATTTGATATGCAGTGATTTATTATAGTTATTGTGTTCATTTGCATAGCTACATAATTGCATATTACTTTAGGATTAATGTTTTAAATATAGCTTAAATTTTTAATACAGCAACATGAAAATTATTGAAAAGATCAGGGATAGGTAACGTTTCTGGAGTGCCACTGTCCTGCAGAATTTAGCATCAACTCCGATAAAAACCTAGCTAGCAGTATTAATAATCCTAAAGATGATGATTAGCTGGTTCAGGCGTGTTTGATTAGGGTTGGAGGAGCTAAACTCTGCATCCAGGAGGACCGCCATTGCCCTTCCATGTCATAGATTAAATATGAAAGTAAAACGGCCAGTAGGTGGTGGCAAGTTACTGTCTTTATAAGTGAGTCATTCATTCAAACTTCTCGTTCAAATCAGGAATTCTTTAATGAAACACTGTTGTGTGGCTCGCAGGTGATCGACGCTCACAGTGCAAGGTCCAGAAGTAAGGCCAGGGCTTTAAAGATGAACTGAACTGAAATTTGAAAAAATGTGATATAACAGATGTATTTTATTTATTCTCATTGGTACAATTATTTAAATGGCAGAATTTGTTGAAAGGGATAAAATGGTACTTTGAAAATGTTGTTGTTGTTACACGGGCGCGCCATGTTGGATTTCAACATTCGACTACGTCACTGGAATGGTAGGCTACCTCGTTGCCGACCAATACTAGCAGAGCTAGCTTCTCTCTACCCCATGCCTTGTCAACAAAATTATTCTAGTCGTGATTTCTAGTGTTTAATCTTAGGTACGAGAGACAGATGTGTTGAAAACATCAATGAGTACATGAAGCGTCTGACATCAAATGTTTTATTTAGCTACAAGTCCAATGCATACTAGAATCCTTGATGTTCAGCTGAGGGGAAAAGATGTAACGTTAACGTTAGTTCACTGCACAGGATGGGAACGGAATCTTATTCATCCTTCCCAAATGCCCCCTCGCCCAAAGAGTGAACTGCCGGTACACTGTTAAGCTTAACAGTCTGAGAAAAGGATATAAGTTAGCCCAGCCTAGCGCAGTCGCCAATTCGTAAAATACACTGTTACATACCAGCTACTTATGGGGCGCTCCAGCGTCTCAGCTCGGACATCCCTTAGAGATAGCATAGTCTCCTTCAACACGTCTCTCTCACCGCACAGCATCCGAAATGAACGGTGCATGGTGATGCATTTTCGCCGATCAATAAATGTTCCAGGTTGACCTCTGTGGCGAGGGGGGCGCCGTTTTGCGAAGTCTGTAGCGAGAGACGAGTCAGCGAGCTGTGCGGTGAGTAAGTAGGTCAAGTGCAGATGATGAACACCTGTGTCTGATTGCAGTGATTGGCGTGGAGACCGCATATAAGCTGCCGGGAATGAGAGAGCGAGGAGAGAGAGCTGGGACTCGCACGCGACCCGCAGCACGCACTGGCAAACGGACTGAGTGGAAAGAGTGTATATATATTGCTGTAGTGTTTCACTAAAGTGAAGGCGCACGAGCGCACCTTTTGTTTTCTTTATTTTTTATTTCTAAATAAAGTGCGAGTCCCAATTCAGCCGACCCTGTATTCTTCTTCCTTAACCCACGCTGAATTTTACTACACTGGTGCCGAAACCCGGGAAGAAGAAGACTGCCGCCGCCATGCAGACCCCGCCAGGAACGCCATTTGCGGACCTCATCCAAACGCTCGCGGGTCTTCACAGGGAACAACACCACGCCCTGCTGGCCGTAAAGGAGGAGCAAGACCACCGGTTCCAGATGCTTCTCCAAGGCCAGCAAGAAGACCGCGAGCTGTTCCGGAGCTGGCTCGACCGGGAGATTCGGGCCGTCCCCGATCCAGCTACGGCCTCGGCCCCGCCCCTGCCTCTCAATAAGATGGGACCCCAGGATGATCCGGAGGCATTCCTGGACCTTTTTGAGAGGTCGGCCGAGGCCCGGGGATGGCCCCGAGCGGACTGGCCAATGCGACTCATCCCACTGCTATCGGGAGAGTCGCAGATAGCCGCCCACCAACTGCCAGTCCAGAATCTCCTGGTCTATGTAGACCTGAGGCGCGCCATTCTTCAGCGGGTCGGCCGGACCCCAGAACAACATCGCCAGCGGTTCAGATCCCTGAGCCTGGAAGAGTCCGGCCGACCCTTCGTCATGGCGCAACAGCTCCGGGACTCCTGCCGCAGATGGCTGATGGCCGACGGAGGCGACGTCGAGGACGTTATCAACAAGGTGGTACTGGAACAATTCATCTCCAAACTGCCCAAGAAGACCGCACAGTGGGTCCAGTGCCACCGCCCGACGTCGCTGGACCAGGCCATCCACCTGGCGGAGGATCACATGGTGGCGTGCCCAGGGGTCGGCGAACCCCTTCCATCTGCCTCTCTCTCTCCCTCTCTCTCTCTCTCGTCCCCTTCTCTCCCCAAACCTGTTCCCCTTCCCAGGTCTCGTGGGGGGCTGATGCCCCGGCCGGCGCCGACGTGGAAAACGGGGGCTCCGGCGGAGCCTGTCCCCGCATTCAGGGCCCCACCCTACGCTCTCCACGCCAATCCCTTGACCCGCTTCCCGCCACTGGGGCGGTGAGGAGGCCTGGGCCGGCCTGTTGGCGTTGCGGGGACCCGGGACACTTTATCGACCGGTGTCCGGTGATGGAGGTGGGGACACTGATCCGGGTTCCCGACGCGCCACAGGCTGCCCCCGATCAAGCTGGCCTGTACCAGATACCAGTGAGTATCAAGGGGGGTACTTATCAGGCTTTGGTGGATTCAGGCTGCAACCAAACCTCCATTCATCAAAGCCTGATTCAACCTGGGGCATTGGATAACAGCCGCATGGTTAAGGTGCGGTGTGTGCACGGGGTGGTAGTAAGTTATCCTATAATGCCTGTGGTAATTCAATTTAGGGGACAAAAGCATAGCGTAGAGGTAGCAGTTAACCCGCACCTCCGGCATCCGCTAATTCTGGGAACGAATTGGCCTGCTTTTAGTAAAATATTGGGGTCTTTATGTACGGATGCCTCTTGGGAAAAGAAAAGCAAGGGAAAGACAGCGGTTGTTCAGGTGGGAGATGCTGAGCCGGGACCTCTGGTGCCTGCTGCAGGGGAACGGAGTAATCTGGAGAGAACTATCCTCACAGAGCGCGATGATTTTCCCCTGGAGCAGTCCCAGGACGAGACGTTAAAACATGCCTTTAATCAGGTCCGTTCTATCGACGGCCAGGTACTCCACCTAGACCAACCGCTCTCTTATCCCTATTTTGCTATTTTAAAAGATAAGTTGTATCGGGTGACCCAGGACACCCAGTCAAAAGAGGATACAACGCAGTTGTTAGTTCCTAAAAGCCGCCGGGAAATGCTTTTTCAGGCGGCTCACTGTAATCCAATGGCTGGGCATTTAGGTCAAACGGCGACACTAAACCGTCTCATGGCCCGGTTCTTCTGGCCGGGCATTCACGAGAATGTGCGCAAGTGGTGCGCGTCTTGTAGTGAATGTCAGTTGGTGAATCCACCGGCCAATCCAAAAGCACCATTGTGCCCCCTTCCGCTAATGCAGGTCCCCTTCGAACGAATTGGTATGGACCTCATCGGGCCATTGGAACGGTCAGCACGTGGACACCGCTTTGCGTTAGTCCTGGTGGATTACGCAACGCGGTATCCTGAAGCAGTCCCGCTCCGTAACATTTCTGCCAAAAGTGTTGCGAGCGCGCTCTTTTCATTATCTCCCGGGTGGGAATCCCCAAGGAGATTCTCACTGATCAGGGCACGGCGTTTATGTCACGAACTATTCGCAAACTTTATGAATTATTGGGCATTAAATCGATTCGCACTAGCGTCTACCACCCACAGACAGACGGATTAGTGGAACGGTTTAATCGCACTTTGAAGTCCATGATTCGAAAGTTCGTTCACGAAGACGCCAAAAATTGGGATGAGTGGCTAGAACCCCTCTTGTTCGCTGTACGCGAGGTTCCCCAAGCCTCCACGGGGTTTTCCCCCTTCAAGCTTCTCTATGGGCGTCAGCCCCGCGGGGTGTTGGACGTTCTTAGAGAGGCTTGGGAGGACGGACCGTCCGCTAGTAAGAACGAAATTCAGTATGTCTTGGACCTGAGAACAAAACTCCAAACTTTGGGGCGGCTATCAATGGAGAATTTGTTACAGGCCCAGGACAGACAGAGTCAGCTGTACAACAGGGGGGCTAGACTTCGTCAATTAGCACCGGGAGATAAGGTGCTTGTATTACTCCCTACTTCTAGCTCGAAATTACTTGCAAAGTGGCAAGGACCTTTTGAGGTCACACGGCGGGTTAACGATCTCAACTATGAGGTAGTTCGAACAGATAGGGGCGGGGCACATCAAATTTATCACCTCAACCTCCTCAAAAAGTGGGTTGAGGCGGAGTCAGTGATGCTGGCGACGGTAGTGAGCGGAGAGGAGGATCTCGGGCCAGAAGCGAACACAAAACCACAATCTCTCGCGCTGGCTCTTGGCGGAGATCACCTCTCACCCTCCCAGCTCACTGACATTAAAAATTTACAAGCTGAATTTGCTGATGTGTTCTCTCCCCTGCCTGGTCGAACGGACCTCATTCAGCACCACATTGAGACGGATCCGGGGGGGGTGGTGCGCTGCCGCCCGTATCGTTTACCTGAACACAAAAAAAAGATAGTTCAGAACGAATTAGAGGCTATGCTGGATATGGGGGTAATAGAAGAGTCCAGCAGTGACTGGGCGAGCCCGATAGTTTTAGTTCCTAAAACCGACGGCTCGATCCGTTTCTGTGAGGACTATAGAAAGGTGAACGCAGTGTCTAAATTTGATGCTTATCCAATGCCGAGGGTTGACGAATTGCTTGATCGGCTGGGTACTGCTCATTTTTATTCGACACTGGACTTAACAAAGGGTTATTGGCAGATCCCCTTGTCTCCCATGTCCAAAGAAAAGTCAGCTTTCACAACGCCGTTTGGATTACACCAATTTGTCACCCTTCCTTTCGGCTTGTTCGGGGCTCCGGCGACTTTTCAGCGTCTGATGGACAAAATTCTCCGGCCGCATGCTGCATATGCCGCTGCCTACTTGGATGATATTATCATCTATAGTAACGATTGGCAGCGTCATATGCAGCATTTGCGGGCAGTCCTGAAGACGCTGGGAAGGGCTGGGCTCACGGCCAACCCAAAGAAGTGTGCGATTGGGCGTGTGGAAGTAAGGTATTTGGGCTTCCACTTGGGTCACGGACAGGTGCGTCCCCAAATTGATAAGACGGCAGCGGTTGCGACCTGTCCGAGACCTAAGACGCTCCCCTGCAGTGGCACCACCGCATGAAGGATACCAACGCGCGGATCACCCGTTGGTATCTAGCTTTACAGCCTTTTAAATTCCAGGTGGTCCACAGGCCGGGTGCACAGATGGCTGTGGCTGACTTCCTCTCCAGGAGGGGGGGGCTACAGGCCGGACGGCTCCCCGGCCTGAGTCGGGGCGGTGGGGGTATGTGGCGAGGGGGGCGTGGTTTTGCGAAGTCTGTAGCGAGAGACGAGTCAGCGAGCTGTGCGGTGAGTAAGTAGGTCAAGTGCAGATGATGAACACCTGTGTCTGATTGCAGTGATTGGCGTGGAGACCGCATATAAGCTGCCGGGAATGAGAGAGCGAGGAGAGAGAGCTGGGACTCGCACGCGACCCGCAGCACGCACTGGCAAACGGACTGAGTGGAAAGAGTGTATATATATTGCTGTAGGATACCTTTTGTTTTCTTTATTTTTTATTTCTAAATAAAGTGCGAGTCCCAATTCAGCCGACCCTGTCTTCTTCTTCTTTAACCCACGCTGAGTTTTACTCTCTTCAACAGATCGACTCCGGTGCAGTGTCCATGCTCCGGCAGCGCCCGCGCCCACACACTTCCCGCCAAACGATCCTGTACTGTATGTGGAGCCTGAAACTGGTCGTCCTCCATGTGGTGGTAGTCAGATACAACTGGCATGTTCCTCACATGCTCAAATGCGTAACTCATGCCATTCAAATTACTCATTTTCGTGTGTGTATATAGGACTTGCAGCTGTTGCATATATACCTTCGCGGGTCCTACCATGCCAGTGACGTCATCGGAATTGCCAGCGTAACAAACGCAATTTTTGTGCTGCTTCAAAAAAAAAGCTATATTGATATTTTTAGTTACAATTTTTAATGTAAATTACTTTTAATTGTCATAAACAACATGTTATCAACGTTGATTTTTTTCAGTTCAGTTCATCTTTATAGGTTAATATGATGGATCGTCAGACAGGCACAACTGTCAACTAACGACACAACAGGTCGTCGTCGTTAAAGTGACGAATTTAACGATAATGGATCGCCAGGTAGACGTAACAGGTCGAGTTGCAGGCACACATACAGTTTAACGGTGTCCTGCCACGGAAAGATTTTTGCCAGCTGAGCTGATGGTTATCTTCACCTGTAGCTACGAGAGAACATCAGTACAGTAGCGCGAGTCGCATTGGAGTGAAGTCAACTCCCCTCTTCGTTTGATTGGCTAGAGGAGGAGCTGTCAATCTAGAACCAGTGGACCAATGGTGACGCTTAAGCCCGCCCAAATTTACATGAAACTCGAACTGCAACATTTGGAAGAGCAAGCGCAGAAGATGGAAAGATGAGCGAAGAGGAAAACAGCACAAGCGTACAAAAAAATAAATTATGAGCAGAAAATGAAAGAGAGCGCAAAGTACAGAGTTATAAAACCAAGGATAACATCATTTTAAAGAAAGCATGAAAACAAGTTTAAGTTTTGTAAAAAAATATTTTTTAATGTATTTAAAAAAAAAATTTTCATGCTTGTTATTTTTTGATTCACGCTTATTATATTTTGATCCGTGGCCGCAATACATTTGGCGGTAATTTGATCCCATAGATAACATTTTGTAGTTTTGGATAGATTATTAAGTTTTTATTCTAAAATATGAAATAAGCTTTTGTCATCCAGTTTCTGCAAATATTTTAAATACATAGTAGGCTATGTTCTGTCAAAAATAAACTCATCAACTAAGTTGTTATTATAGTGTTTGTTCCAATGTAAGCTATATAAAAACTAATGAATCCTTAACTTTAAAATACGTACGATAATACTGTAGGATAATACTGAGGAATACTGTAGTTTTTTTTCATTCTCAAGTGAATCGCGTTTCTGTGTGTGAATGAATGAAAGACAGAGATGCGCTGTTTACCACAACTCGCAAAAAGACAGTTTAAATTTGAATCGCGTTTCTGTGTGTGAATGAATGATCCGCTTTTAGCAAACTATATTGCTATACTGAGATGAGTAAAAATCGACTGAAATATGTTGAAATAAAATGTATTTGTAAAAGCAACGTATTAAACTGCAAATTAACATTTATATTTCTTATATAAACGAAAGACCTATGTTACAGACATATGAAAGACAACATTTCGTTGACTAGTTTTGGATAGAATATACATTTTTACTGTAAAATATTTGCTATCTCAAATAAGCTTTTGTTTGCCAATTTTGCTCATATGTTAAATAGCCTATAGTATGTTTTGTCAAAAATAAAGTAATCAAATAATATGTTATTATGTGTTTGTTCCAATGTAGCCTAGGCTATATCCAAAGTAATGAATCCTTAACTTTGAAATATGTATGATAAAATGTATACTTTAGTTTTTACAAAGAAAGATTGCACTTGAATTGTTGCTGTAATTGTAACATTTTTAATAAAAATATATATTTACAAGGTAGATGTAAACAAACTATTAAAAGGTAAATATAAGCCTTTTCTTTAAATATTTTTTATTGAGTTTTATTAGTGACAAATTTGGGGAGAGGATACTGTTGTAAACCTTGTTCTTCTTAAGTGTAGAAAAACTCAGAAGCGAAGACCAGGAAACTTGGCTTATCTTTTAAGCAGGATTCTTTATTTGCTGTAGTCTGCTTCGTCCAAAATCTTACCCAAGTCTAACTAAGGCTCTATACATTTTAGATCATATACCCTTTCAGGGGGAGGAGTTACATAAAGGTGGAGACACTCTGAAACAAAAGCATGTAAATGAGGCATACAAGTTTAGGAACTTGCCCTAGACTGAGAGTGTTACCCATCCTAATCCAATCAGCATAACAGTGTAATGTAAATATCCTAATCCAATCAGCCAGACTCTTCATAGATACCTTCACATTATCATAGAGCTTAATGGCCAGGCAGTGCATAAAGACAAAAGGTGATAGTCTCAGTGCTCTGATCAATTTAACTTACAATAGAGAGAGCAGGACAGACAGGAACAGGCAGGTCTGTGACATCAGATGAGAAGTAACAAAACGGTTAATGTCCTATGCCTCAAAATGGTAACTTTCTCAGATAAAATACTGTTGAACCTAAATTAAAACATTTTAATAAATTTGTAACACTACAACGCCTATCAAGTAAGGGTACTGTTGGCGGTGGAAATGCAAGCCAGATCAGGGTTTACCATCCCAAATCGTACTGTACTGTACCGTACCGTAACGTACCGCTCCGTGGAAACGAGCCATTAGGTACCGGTTCCATATTGGTACCAGGTTTCGGTACACAACCCTTGTTTTCACTATGAAAATCTTCACACCCTGTTAGAAATATATTTTCTCCCTCAGCATAAATCTATAACATAAGAAGGATTCTTTGTTCAGCCTAAAACTGACACGTTTGCACATTCTTTTCTATGTATGTAAAGTTAAACATCTGGTATTCATTAATGAGGAAGGGAGCCCCCTTCTCCTTTCTCTTCCTTTTCTTTCTTTGTGTTTCTATGTTATACATTGAAGAGCTTCCTCTGAGCTCCAGGCTTGCAAGGAGATTCTAGCGGATACTGCCCATATAAAGAAGTTGTTATATAAAGTCTATATGATATGCCACTGATGTAATGTTTGGTTTTATTGGTTAGACTTATACTCCTCCCTGTAATACTTTGCCTATATAATGTATAATTTAGACATTATGAGCTGAGCGTTTTGTCTCCCTCCGGCGCTGGAGTTGTGAATTGTTTATTCATAATAAAAAAACAAGAATTTGGGCACTTCTCGTTTGGACCATTTCATTTCGATTCTAACACTTGGGGGCGTCGTTAGGGATTTCTCCAGACAGGTAAGAATTTTTTTTTTTTTTTACAAAAGAGAAAGTTGATTCTTACTGTCTGCTGAGAAAACGTATTTGTAGTGCCGTGATTTTTACCATATTTGGTGAAATCAGCCTCGTGTTTTAATTAATGCGGGAAGAGCAGAAAAAAGGGAACTGATCTCTCTCTCTCTTTTTGTTATTTGTCCTTGTATAAAACGATACAGGACGGTAGCCTCGTATTTTTAATTAAAAATGTGAGAAGAACAAGCAAAAGAGATTTGAGCTCCCTCTTTTGATGTTATTTGTCTTTGTTTAAAACGATACGGGACCGGTTATCCTCCTGTTTTCGATAAATGCGGGAAGAACGTAAGGAAAATTGATCACTTTCCTCCGTTTAAAAAAAAAAAAAAAAGATTTGCTACAGAGATAATTTGTTTTCTTTTGCAAAGTCTATTTTAATTTCCCTTTGGTCTAGGGCTATGAATAAATAAATCACTATTTTTTTCTTTTAACTTTCTCTTTTCTTTTCTTCTCTCTTATTTCTCTCTCTATTTGCCAATTTACTAACACAATTAATTTGAAATTGTATACTTTTCTTTGAGTTCTGTAAGGAACCTAGCTATATGAAATATTAATAATCAATAATAACTTGTTATGATTAATTTTGAATATTTGGGTCAGTTAATTGGATTAACTTGACATGGCTAAATTAATATTACAATCAATTAATCAGTTCATCCAACGAACTCTTTTGATTATTCATTTATTCTAAGAAAAGGGTATCTTCCCTGGACACAGAAGAATAATTATTTCTTAATATGTACAGCGTTTTGAGCATGTAGCAAGAACAAAAACCATAAAGGGACTTCGTATTGCAAGCAAATCAGAACCAAATACATAAAGTGCATAAGTTTTATTAACTAAATCATAAACATGAATAAATTAAAAACACATATATACAGAATTACAGAAATAGGTTAGTGATAGGATTAAATTGGCAACCGGAGAAAGGGACTAGTGAAGTGCAGGCTGAAGTGGAAGTTGGTTGAGAGTTCTCTTTCTCCAGGAATGCAGGTTTGGTCAGGGCCTGGGGCCCTGTTGAGGCCACGCTGAGCACTCAGGAGAAGTGAGGAAGTCGGAAGAGTGAGTGATTGGAGTCGTTGTTGGTTGGAGTCTTTGTTCCAAAACTCCTGAGATTGTCCTTGGTTCTTTGTGAGAGTCTTCTCTCTCCTGCCTGAACCCATATCTGGTTGGATCGAGGCCTGCTGGGCCCTGGGGCCCCTGTGGAGGGGGAGGGGGTTCCCCAGGATCACCAGAGCTGTGTTGCGGCTGGATGAAAGAACTAAGAGAGGGAGGTCACATGTGGGCTGTCTCTAATAAAGCCTGGAAAAGATCCTCCCCTAAGGGTTGAACTCGACCAATCAGAAAGGTGACATGTCTGAGAGGGAAAGTGGCTCTTAGTTGATTTACGGGTCTTTGTCCCTAGCGTGGTTATACCTTCATTAATGCTCAGATAGCTATAACACATCCACACTGCATTCTTGAAGAAGGTGATGTACATCAAAGTGTGAGTCATTAAATGAGGATTAATTAGGTAGGAGGCATGATACAGGTGAGATTACATTGATCGTTAGTTGGTTGTATACCAGGATACATACCATAATATATACCTAACAGTACACGAGACAGTAAACCATTTACACTGTTTCTTTCACAGTTTTATACATGTTCATTTATAGATCAGTTAGTCTATGATTAATGCAGCAAAGTCTGTTTTAAAGAGGGTTTCTGTTTCATAGTCTCTCTGTTAGTTTTGGAGTTTCATAAACCTTTGTATATAATGAATAATTAGTGTCTGATTGGTCCATACCCTACAGTTCCATTTGGCTATATTACAATTTATTTAAGTTGCATGAAGGAGAAATGTTTGTGTGTTTACAATGGGGAATAAAATTAGTCCACCGTTAGAAAATGAATCTCCGAAAGATTTTATGATTAGAAATAATCAAGCATTTTTTACGGAGCCATATGTGTCAAATTTAGCTGGCTGGTCAACTGGCAAAACACAATTAGATGCGTTTCCTCGTGACGGCTCATTTAAAGACACATATATGCGTGAAGCAAAAGACATGATTTTTGGAAATTGGGGCGATCCCGATTGGGATTATTCGTATATGAAACGTTCCTATAAGATCTGGAAAGACATGCAATCTTATTGGAATCGTGGTCCAAAAGTGGATAACAACAAAAATCTTTCTCCCCCTCAAGCTGAACAGCCTGAGAAGGAGAAAGTTATTTCACATCCTGCTGAAGTCAGAGCGCCCCTCCCTCCCAGATATGAGAGCATTCAAACTTCTCCTGTCTCGGAACCTATAAAAAATAAATCCTACCCTGTTGATGAAAATTATTTACTATTTGTGAACACATTTTTGAATAACATGCACAACGAGACTGCACAAATGATTCGAATAACTATAACCAACATTAGTAACATTTCTGTTGATGAATTGGGTAGACGCTTGCGTGAACTGTCGTCTGCTGGGGCATTTGAAAACTCCAGAGGAAAAGTTCCCGCAATGTTCCAAGTTAATTCCACTGTCCAAAATCGCCCGCCACCCAATGTCAGGAATGACATAAAGTGTTTTTTATGTCACACACAGCGGACACACACAGCGATTATGCAGAAAAAAAGCTGAGAGATTTCAGCAAACTAATGAGAAACCGATGTTTAGGCGCTCTGATGGCCTCCCTTTCTTTCTCCCTCTGAAAGACAGAGACCTGTGTATCCGACTGAATGGGGAAAGGAATAACAGACATTAAATTCCATAGGAATAGATAATATTCCAGTGGTTTGTAATTTGACATCACCTTTACCGGTTACTTCTAATGATATACCATTATTGTTCAAAATGCATGATTATGCAATTATACCTGATTCTTTATTCTGCTTGTTAGGTAGAGATTTAATGCATAAGTTGGGTGTTAAATTAGGATTTGACTCTGACTCTTTGCAACTCATGTTTCCAGCAGCCTTTTCTCTTACGACCGACACAGGAAGTGCTCTCTTCGAGGATGTGTCTGCAACTGAGCTCGGACAGGAAGTAGCTGATGTAAACCCGAAATTGTGGGCGGCCCATAAGGATGACATGGGACTTCTTGATATCCAACCTTATGTGGCCAATTTGACAATGAATAGGCCTGTGTTTATTTTTTAAAAAACAATATCCGCTTTCAAAGGAAAAAGAGGATGGAATTCGACCCCTCATTGATCAGTTTCTGGCTCAAGGCATTCTGGTTCGCACTCATTCACCTTACAACACACCAATTAATCCAATCAAGAAAGCAAATGGTTCTTGGCGCTTAACGCAAGACTTGAGAAAAATTAATGATTTGATAAAACCACATGCTCCTATTGTGCCAGATGTACAAACTATTATTAATTATATTCCTTTAGAACAGGGGTCTCCAACCTTTTTTCATTTGAGAGCTACTTTTTAAAAAATATAGTGGCCGAGAGCTACTCATGTAATACAATACTTAAATCTCTTAAATGATGTCTCATAACTCTCATATTAACAACTATCTAAACTGTTTTAGACCTAAAATAGTTTTTGTAGGCCTATACATGTCACCCTTAAATGTCAGAGAAAAGAACAGAATCAGAGATTAATTTTTTTAAAGAAAATTGTACTTTGCATATTATACTATAAAAACACATAATTATAGTTGATTTTATAGTGCATCTTAACTAGAGATGAAATGGCCTGAAAATTTCATTTCATGATTATAGTGACCAAAATGATCAGTTATCACCCTGTTCAAAAAGTACTAATACTACACAATAAAATCCATTCACCAACGTTTATGTCGAAAACCAGCAAATAACAAATATAATTAGAATTAATTTGCACTTTTTGTTTACATAAACAAAATAACAACATTAAAAATAATGGTCAGATTTTAAAGGAGTGTCTTGCGACATGTTATCTACTAACATGTAGCATACAAGTTCAAATAAAGTTTTGACAAAAAAAGATTTATAAAAAGCTTGCATATTTCAGCCTTTAAATCATTTTTATGAAAAGAATGAGTCAAAAAAGATAAATTACTGACGTTCACAATGCACATTAGCTTATCTTTCATTATTAATAGTAAAATTCGGTCCGATTTTCCCGTGGCGTCTGTCATTGCTATGCAACCATGCACTGCGCTCTCCACAATGACAAAGAAGTTTTAGTAGCTAATGGATTTTTCATCTTGCTGCGCATGGAAAAAATTAGTGCGTCGCTTCAATTATGAGCTTCCTACATTTGAAATAACGAACTTGAGCGCGCAAAAGATGCGATATGTGAATGCCCCCTTGGTGAGCTACCTCCAATCAGGCCACGAGCTACTGGTAGCTCGCGAGCGACGTGTTGGAGACCCCTGCCATTGGCAACCGCAATGCGTGCTCCACAGATGAGGCATACAGCTTTATCTTTAACATTAGTGAAGAGGAATTCTGTCTCCCACTCCTCGTTAAAATAATAAGTCTTCTTTTTTGCATGACCTGCATCGTCAGCCATAATTAATCTTTTTTTTAATTTTTATAGTTCAATTTATCTTATGTATGTACCGTCTGCCCGCGACCGCCTCAACTCACTGAAGTTACGTTACGGTTTTTTTTTAGTATACACGTTCAGATTCTAAATATTTTTAATTATTTTATTATGTTTTAATGGTATATGAAATGTTACCATTAGCTATTTTCTCATGTTATGCCATCATCATAAATAATAATAAAAAAAAACTAAATGGAAGACAATTCAGGCTATTTTTAGAACGTGCTCGGCGGGCGACTCAGAGACTCCATGCGGGCACCATGTTGGAGACCACTGCTTTAGAACATGCATTTTATTATGCCATTGATTTATGCTCCGCCTTCTTCAGCATTCCTGTTGACCAACAAACTCAGCCACTTTTTGCTTTCTGTTTTCAGAATTGCCAGTACATGTAGACAAGACTCCCTCAATGGTTCAAAGATTCTCCGGCTGTTTTCTCCACTGTAGTGCACGCAACGCTGAAGGATGTCAGACTCCCTCCTGACACCTGCCTGCTCCAATACGCTGATGACATTCTCGTCACTGGTGCCTCTGCGGACATGTGTGCTGCTGCCACTACAATTGTCTGCAACGTTTTAGCAGAGGCTGGTTCCAAGGCATCTAAAGAGAAACTTCAGTGGGTGCAGAGGAAAGTCAATTACCTCGGCCATGAACTGTCACAAGGCCAAGTTCGCCTGTCTGCGGACAGAGTCAAAGCCATCGCTTTGTTCAAGCACCCTTCAACACGGAAGCAAATGCAAAGCTTTCTGGGACTGGTCAATTACTGTCGATTATAGGTGCCAAATTGCTCCATGTATGACAAAATCCTGCGAGACGCTACGCTGGATGATAAAGAGGACATTACATGGACAAGTGAGATGGAGCAAGCGTTAAGACATTTGAAATCCTCTCTGTTAAGGCCTCCCGCCCTCGGCCTTCCTTGCTACAAGCGAGATTTCAACCTGTACGTGCACGAAGGTGGGGGCACAGCCGCAGGAATCCTGGCCCAAGAGCATGGGGGCACTTTTGGTCCAGTAGCTTATTTGTCTAAAACTCTTGATTCAGTGGCTCGGGGACTCCCGGCCTGTTTACGTGCAGTGGCTGCTGCAGCGATCATGGTACAGGATGCTGAAAGGGTTGTTTTATCATATCCACTCACAGTTCACACATCACATCAGGTAGGAGCAATTATGCATAACATTTCTACTCAACACATGACTGCTCAACGTCGTTCAGGCTATGAGGCTATATTATTAGCAACTGCTAATTTAACGTTGAAAGTAACTTCTGTTATTCATGGTCCTACTGTACATCTACACAGGTTGTTGACGGATGGTGAATTTGAGAGTGACGACCACGACTGCCTGACCAGAATCCAAACTTCGACTGCCTGCAGGCCAGATGTGTCGACATCTGTCCTGGAGGAGGGAGATAATTGGTATATAGACGGATCCTGTTTCAAGCCAAATGACAATTTATACTTGTGTGGATATGCTATTGTCAAATTACCTGATCGTGTAATTGAGGCATATTCATTGCCATATAAATCAGCTCAAGTAGCAGAATTAATTGCTCTAACAAGAGCTTGTCAGTTGGCAAAAGTTCAGTGCATCAATATAAACACTGATTCCAAATACGCGTACGCCGTTGTCCATGATTTTGCTAAATTGTGGGAAGAAAGAAATTTCAAAACCTCCGACGGAAAAACAATTTTGACCATCGAAACCATCGAAACTTGCTGTTATTAAAGTAGCTGGTCATAAAACAGGTTAATCGGATGAGGCTAAGGGAAACAGGTTTGCAGATGAAGTCGCGAAATGGGCTGCTAAAGAAGTAATACTTAGTCCATACGTAAATGAAAAGAGCAACGATGTACCTATGATGAATTTGTCGCTGATTAATGATTTGGACATTAAAGTACTGCAAGCTAACCCTACGCAAGTTGAATTGATTCATTGGGCTGCGAACGAAGTAAAACCAGATCAAGCTGGTATTCTGAGAGACAAGCAGGGTAGAATCGCTCTACCAGCATCCACCGTTGTAATGCTGTGCAGGCATTATCATGGTGTATCACACGTGTCAGAAGAAAAAGTGATACAAAATTTGAATCAATCATACTGCATAGCAAATGTTCGAAAGAATACTTTGTTGATATTGGATGCTTGCCTGGTGTGTGCACGAACAAACAGACACAAGGCAACCCGCATGAAGCTTTACCGCATCCTGAGGTTCCTTTTTAATATTTACAGATCAATTTTACACACATGCCTCCATGTGAAAATCACAAATATTTGCTCATGATTGTTGATCGATTTTCTAAGTGGCCTGAAGCTTTTCCGTGTGGTAAAGAAAACGCTCAGACGGTTGTAAAGGTTCTTGCAAAAGAAATTATACCGCGTTTCAGTATTCCAACCGTTATAGCGAGTGATAATAGAACTCCGTTTGCTTCAAAAGTCACACAATTGTTAGCCAAAGAGTTTAATATTAATTGGCACTTCCACATTCCCTATTCGCCGCAATTATCAGCTAACGTAGAACAGACAAACAAGACGATAAAAGAACGTCTCAGTAATGCGTGTCTAGATACAGGCAGAAATTGGGTTGATTTGCTGCCTGCCGTATTGACGGAAATGAGAATGTCCCCATCAGCAACCACAAAAATTTCTCCATTTGAAATTCTGATGGGTAGACCTTTCCCGACCCCTTGGGTCAGAGGTCGCGCTGGCAATCTCTCCACAGGTGACACGGAGGTGATCATCTCGGATTACGTGGATTCCTTAGTTAGAACGTTAAAAGGCATAAATGGTGATGTTTCTCTCTCTCTCCCTCTTCCTTCAGAAAAGCCGACTCATCCTTTCGTTCCAGGACAACAGGTGCTGATAAGGTGTCTGAAGCCCACGAAACTCGGTGAGCCGAACTATTCAGGACCATCCACTGTTATCGCTGTGACGAGGACCGGTGTTCTGACTGACCACCAGCCGCAGTGGGTCCATGCTAGCCGGGTTAAGGCAGCTCCATCCCAGGGGAACGCACAAGCCTATGTGGAAGCACTGATCGAAAGGAGAACGAGGAAGAGAAGTAGACGAAGAACGAGATTGCTGATTGAGATTAGCAATAATTATAACTGAATCTATTAAGATTCATCTATGAATACTTTTGATTTTTTTTTATATGCTTTGATGAACAGAACTGTCAAATATTAATGATTTTGAAGGAAATGTATGATTGAAGAATATTGCATGTATTATTGTACTAGAATGAATATGCTGAGAATGATGTGATAAGATAATTATCACATAATAGAATTATCATATCAAAGGGGCCATTGTTAGAAATATATTTTCTCCCTCAGCATAAATCTATAACATAAGAAGGATTCTTTGTTCAGCCTAAAACTGACACGTTTGCACATTCTTTTCTATGTATGTAAAGTTAAACATCTGGTAAAGCGTTTTGTCTCCCTCCGGCGCTGGGGTTGTGAATTGTTTATTCATAATAAAAGACCAATAATTGGGGCACTTCTCGTTTGGACCATTTCATTTCGATTCTAACACACCCTTATAGGCACACCCACCTTGAGGGCAAGGCTTTCCTATGTACTAATGTAGCAAAACAGAGATATTAAAAGATCACATTCAATACACACCTTATTGATGATGCATACTGTGTACAGGCGAGCAGATGAAACGTTCCTCAAGTGTTTTCCCATATAAAACATCTCGGTTACTAACATAACCTCGGTTCCCTGAGATAACAGGAACGAGTATTGTGTCTTTGCTAGATGCTATGGGGGAAAATTCCTTTTTGTCCGATTTGTTGAAGCCTTTTATTCAATAATGCAGTATTATTGCACGGCCATAATAGTGCGGAGATGCACGCACGCTATTGGCTGGGCAGTGGGAACGGCACATGTCTATGGCGAAGTGGCACATCTCCGCGAGCCAATCAGGCTGCGTCCCGCCGAACCGAGCGCAGAGCCGGCCAAAGAGGGCGGGGCATCTGCCTATAGCACAGCTGTCTACGCAATACTCGTTCCCGTAATCTCAGGCCCACTTGCTTGACCGATGCTAAGGCTAGCAAGTGTGCGGTCTTGAGCGAAAGTGCCCTTAATTCGGCCGACTGTAGCGGCTCAAACGGGGGCCCCTTGAGGGCCCTGAAGACTGTAACAGGACTGATAGGTCTCAGGAAGGTGTTGTGAGGGGGCGAGGCAGGTTGAGCATCCTTGCCCACTTCTGGAAGCGAACAATCAAATTGCTTCTACCCAACATCTGGCCGGCCACAGGAGCATCTAACTTTGCTATGGCCGCCACATAGACGGAGCGTGGAGGGGTGCGACACGCGTTCAGCAGCACTTGATGGAAGGAAAATAGGAGCGGTACATCACATGAAGTAGGGTCTTGGCTCCATGCTGAGCACCATTTGGAGAAGACAGAACACTTAAGTACGTGGACGAGTCTCGTGGATGGGGCTCTGGTCTCAGATATAGTGTTTAGGACACTCTCGTGGATAGCCCACATGGATAGCCCATGGCATTGGCCATGGGGCTGCTGCTAGCAGCTGAATCATCTCGGGAAACCAAGGCTGGGTCCACCAAAGGGGGGCCACCAGACAGACTGTGCATCTCTCCTCTCTGATTCTGTTGATGACCTGAGGGAAGAGCACGATTGAGGGAAAAGCATAAAGGGGAAGACTGGGCTATTTGTGGGCCATGGAATATTGGGCAGTGAGAGTTGTCTTTGGAGGCGAAGAGGTCAACCTCTGCCCTGCCGAAGACACTCCAAATTGTTTGAACCTGGGGCTGGAGGGCCCATTCTCCCGGGGACACATTGAATCAGGGAGCAGACATGCTGTCGCGAGACAATCTGCCCGGCACGTGCATCGCTCTCAGCAAGCACAGGCTGTGTTGTGCCCAAAAGAGCAGACGTCTGGCTACCCTATACAGAGGCTTCTACCTGAGTCCAACCCTGGTGGTTCATCTCCACACTATTATGGCTGTGCAGTAGCACTGCGTTATTGAAAAAAGGCTTCAATAAATCATTTAAGTTTTCCCCCATAGCGTCTAGCAAAGACGCAATACGAGTAAACGTTTAGGAAGGAAACCAATATAGAGAAAATTCTTAAACATTTAGTATTGTGTTAACATTCTGTGCTCATCTGCATCATCAATAAGCTGTACACTAAATTTGATCTTTTAATGTCACTGTTTTAGTATGTTAAGGGGCTTGAAGTGTTTTGAGTGTGTTTTTCCTTTCCACTGCGCTACATCTTGCATTTTTAACCACAAAAATGTGTTCTGTGTGAATGGTCTCTTAGACTGGTTTGTTTTGCAATTATGCTTTCAGTATTGAATAAAATCTAAATGTATTTTGTCCAGTGCATTCTGGGATTTCCTTCCATATTAAAGATAGATGTGATTGACTCACCAGTCGTCCCGTGGCGCTCTGACCTCCCTCATTAAGCCACAGTCCCGGCAGCATGGCGGACAGATATGGGCCCCAGACCCCAGGGACGAACAGCGGCTGTGTGCTCACCTGAGAGATACAGACACACGCTGACATCAACAGTCACATGCTTTGAACACAAACAAGTACAGGAACTGAAGCTCACAGCCATGTGACATGAGGACGTCCCACATATGACAGCCAAACGGGACGTGACTGGTTGCTCTTCACAGGGCAGCTGGTGTCCCCTCACATCGGCCCCGATGACCCCTACAACAAGACAATAAAATTACAGAAAATATAACTGACACTACTACATAAATTTAAACTCACAGATCTTACGATAATTACCCAGCTAATTAATCACAGTACAGTAACACAATTGTTTTTGCATTGCAATATGCAAATGAGTCACTATCTAATAAAATATGCACTCATATGCATATATTTCCTGTCCAGAAACCTGAACACTGGATAAAGCCAGATTCATCATTTTTATTTGATTTTGTTGACATATTACTGTTTTTTCCAGCAGGGATTTTGGATTTTTCTTTTTATCACTCCATAAATCAGAAAAGACTGTCAACAGACAGAAACAAATACATTTTCATCATGTTTTTAGCAGTTGTATAAAAATGTTGCATAAATGTGGTGAATGATATATGAACAAACTTTCATATAGATATAGATTTCATATAATCTAAAATTTTGGCGTGTGTGAAGCTGCTGAATTGGAGATTTCGGACTCAAGTTCACCGTCTTTAAAGATTAAAATTTACAGACACTAATAGATAAAGTGAAATAAAATAAGCACTTGTTTTCTTTCCACTAGTTTGAAAGAAGACAAGCTATGGAAGCAATTAGAGCTCAAAACTGACAAGTGGATGAAAAAACCCTGGTTTTGCCTGTAAAATCTTGCACTAGTTTAAATGTTTTGCCTGTTTATTTATTGCCATATATCATCTGAAGGTTTAGATTAAGCAGGTCAGGACAGTTATTACAGGAACACTGTGATGAAACCAAGAAGAGGCTGACTAAACATCAGGGCCATATTAGGAGCACACAAACACTACAATGCTCCTCCTGTGTCAACAGGATTTAAAAAGCCCCAATTATGCTTTTTAGTGTATTTCCTTTAATGTAGTGTGTAATAAATATGTTTGCGAATGTGAAAGATCTGCAGTTCTCTTACAAGAGGTTCTCTCGTATTGCGTAAGCTAGCTTACGCTACGGGGAAAGTCATCTTTGCTCGAGATATTGAAGCCAAAAATTATCCTTAATTTTGTATTTATTGTCAACGTAGTGCAACAGCCAGCAGACTTAGAGCAGGACATCATTGGCTGCCCTGCGGCAACTGCTGCAGCCTACCACTGAGCCTCGCGCGTGACGTCACATCCAATGAGGGCGCTTTGCGTCCCGCCAAAATGGGGGATGACTTAGCGTATAAAAGCCAGGCTCTAAGGCTGCGTCACTGATTTCATCATCTTCAGCGAAGCTCTCCGCATCGCGGAGTCAGTCAGAGATAGAACTGTTAACTCACAGAGCTGTGCTTCTCAGCCATCTGGAAAGCTTGGGTCTCATGGTCAACTGGACCAAGAGCTCATTACTGCCCACTAGTCAGTCAGGTTTCCTTCCTAGGAATAGAACTGGACTCTGTGGCTATGATGGCCCGCTTTTCGACACAGCACGCGCGCCGTGTTCGACAGCTAGCCGGATCTTTCCAGGAGGGCAGCATTACACCTCTGAAGACATTCCAGAGGATGCTAGGCTGTATGGCATCAGCTGCGGCTGTGCTTCAGCTGGGCCTCCTGCGCATGCGCCCGCTAAAACGCTGGCTGAACACCCAAGCAGGGAACTACACTAACCTTTTCCACTGGTGGCACTTGCACTACTAACTTTTTCAGTTACTAGCGCAAAATATGATTTGGTCGCACAAATTATTTATAGTAAGCCGCTCTGGATAATAATGAACAATAATGAAACTGTATTGCATACAGATGTGCTTTTTATTTTACTTGCCATGTTTTAAACCACATGCCGCCTTGTTTTTGTTTTCTTTAACATTGGTTGGGATAGATTTACTGCAATAGAAAATACTGTACACAATAAAGAGCAAAATGGATTTCAACATGCTATGGTTTGCACAGATGGGCAGACTTGTGAACTCGTAAGTAGTGATGCACCGATGTGAAAATTGTGGCCGATACCGATAACCGATATTAATATTGCTGTTATGGTCGATATCTCTGTATAGAAAACAAATTTACTGATAATCAAATAAAGAGATATTTTTAAAAACACTTTTCTTTTCTTTTTTTTACTTTAGAAATGACTGATATTGGGCACCTTTACCTGTGTGCAAAATATGTCACACTTAGGACACGCATGCATTATATTGCATTGCATATAATCTGTGCTGGTCAACTTGTCTAAAATTAAGAAACCCCTAGAAAAGAGTAAAAAAAAAATGCTGAAAAAAAAAAGTGTTGTATTTATTATTCCAATATCCAGGGAAAACGGCTTCTATTTGTGACGTGCTGTCTTTGCGTTTGAACATTGCACATTTTAAACAGGACACGCATTAGCTGAATAAATGTTAGCCAATACAAACATATTTATAGAAAACAGTTGACAATGAATAGAAAGAAGTCCAATAATAGCATAACAAATCACTTATTATAAAAATAATATCAAGTATAAGTTAAATTAATCCGACATAGGCCTATAATGAGGGCTGTGTTAGCAGTAAAACGCCGTCATTTAACGAATTTTAAAAACACGGATGGATAATACAAAATGCTTTCTGACATTTTGACAGAAAAAAAACAAGCAAGAACAAAATTTAAACTATAGCCAATTTTCATTTTACAATTATCTTCTCTCTCTCTGTGTGCGCGCGTCCGTGTTTCTGAGAGAGAGAGCTCGCGCAGCACTGATACAATGGTACGTTTTAATCTAAGTAACGGTCGCGGGGCTGAAGCCAACTTGATGTGTTGAATGCTCAGAGCACGTTATAAAACATATTCTTAAAATACACATTTCTGTTTTAATAAATGCTCATAGTAAAGCATAGCATATTGCCTAAAAACATAGGTACAAAAATAATCAGTGATACATTTGCGACCCATTAAAAATTAGGGTCGCAATGGCATTTCAAAAGGTCGCATATGCGACCATGTTGGTCGCAGTGTAGTTCCCTGCACCCAAGTGATAGTTCATACAGGACCACCATGTACTGGTCCGCTCGGACAACATGTCTGTGGTGTCCTACATAAACCGTCAGGGCGGCGTCAGATCCAGAAACCTCTGCCATCTGACGGAACGCCTTCTTATATGGTCTCAGGGCCGCCTGCGCTCGCTGAGAGCCGCGCATGTGCCAAGCCACTTGAACGACGGTCCAGACAAACTGTCCAGGAACTACGTTCCCCTAGGGGAATGGTCCCTGCATCCCCAAACAGTCCAGTTACTGTGGCGCCTCTTCGACAAAGCGAAAGTCGACCTGTTTGGGTCAAAAGACAACACTCATTGCCCGCTGTTCTTTTCAAAGAACGAGGATGCGTTGGCCTAAATCTGGCCCAGCCTCCCACTTTATGCTTTCCCTCCGGTCTCTCTGTTACCACAGGTAATCAAGAGAATCAGGGAAACGCGCCACTCGGTGCTCCTTATAGCCCGCGCTGGGAGAATCAAACCTGGTTCCCGGAGCTTATGCGGCTGCCCCAAACAGCCCCTTGGCCGATTCCTGTGAGGAGAGATCTCCTCTCTCAAGCCCGCGGCTCAATCTGGCATCCCCATCCAGAGCGCTGGTCTCTGCAGGTATGGTTAATCAACGGATACCCGTTGTACTGCCAGAAGGAGTGATGAACACGATTACGCAAGCCAGAGCTCCCTCTACGAGGCGACTTTACGCATCTAAATGGTCGTGTTCTCCAAATGGTGTGCTGATAGAGATCTAGACCCACGAATGTGTGGGGTCACGGGGTTGCTTAGCTTCCTTCAAGAGAAGTTGGATAAGGGCAGGTCCCCACCCACGCTTAAAGTCTATGTGGCGGCCATCGCAGCGTTCGCTGAGTCGACGCGTGGCCAGTCAATAGGAAGGAGCGAGCTCGTCATTCGCTTCCTTATAGGAGCTAGACGGATGAATCCCCCGCGACCCTCGTCGGTTCCCATGTGGGATCTTTCACTGGTCCTAGAGGCCCAGAAAGCTTTCCCGTTAGAACCATTAAACTCTGTGGACCTAAAGTACCTCTCGCTCAAACCCGTTTTTCTGACAGCTCTGTCATCAGTTAAACGTGTGGGGGATTTACACGCGCTATCTGTTAGCGCAGCGTGTCTTGAGTTCAGGCCAAATGACTCTAAAGTATTCCTCAAGCCAAGACATGGTTATGTCCTTAAAGCGTTGGGCACCGCCTTCAGAGCGCAGGTCATTTCTCTTTCGGCTCTGCCAGGATCCGATAGTGAGGGTGATGTGGATCTCCTCTGCCCCGTCAGGGCACTGAGGGTTTACATTACGCGCTCCGCCTCTTTCAGGCGTTCGGAACAGCTCTTTGTCTCGTTCGGTGGGCGCACCTGGGGTCTCGCCGCCACTAAACAGAGCCTGTCCAGATGGATAGTGGAAGCTATCACATTTGCTTATAAGTCTAAAGGTCTGCAATGCCCCTTGGGCATCAGGGCGCATTCCACCAGAGGCGTGGCCTCATATCTCTTCTAGAGAGAACCGAGGTAACTTTAGTAACCGAGTATCGTTTCAATGATCAAAGTTCCGATAAATTGATTTTTTGTCTCCAAAAAGAAAGCGATTCTGAACCGAAATGAGTCGTCCTGTAATTCCAGTCTCACTTCCTGATATGGTAAAACCCACGGTATTGTTAATGTTCACATCCCAGTGTATATCAAGAGCTGAGATTCAGATATGATAATGAGGGTTTGGTTTCAGACCAATCACAGCAGACTGGGCCATCTGACCAATCAGAGCAGAGCAGCCCTCAGAGAGGCGGGGTTTCGAGAGACTGAATCCTTGATCGAAGCATTTCAGACACAGAGAGAAAAAAGCTGATGCTGCAGTGGATATTATGAGGAAATTAAAGTGTTCCTGCTTATTCTTGTTGTTTACAGTAGAGGTCGACCGATAGTGGATTTTACAGATACAGATATTTAGGTTTGACCGTACATGCCGATAACCGATTATTCAAACAATATTTTTTTTTAAATGGATACTGGATTAAAAACAAACATAACACTCCAGTAAAACAGTGCTGAACTGAAATGTGCTAAATTAAATAAATATATAAATATGAATATATTAAAATGAGAAGTTCTACATAACTAACTATACAGAAAATAATTTAGACATTAAAATATTGCAGATATGTGTTTCTTTAGCTATAACCTAGAAACATAGCCTATATAAATTTCATAGGTAACACTTTGGAAGTCCCATTTGTTAACAAGGATGTATTAGCTAGCTTTCATGAACTATATGCATTATGCAATATATGTTTTACTGCATGTATTAATATTTGAGCAATACAATTGTACCTTGATCATTCATATTAGTTCATAGTACATTAACTAAGGTAATAACAGATAAAATAAAAATTAAAACTCAATTTAAAATGTATTAGTAAATGTTGAAATTAACAAACTAACAATTAATAATACTTATACAACATTTATTAACCTAAGTTCATGCTAAAAAATGTAATCTTATTGTAAAGTGTTACCATTTCATATAAATCCAAAGAGTCATGCTTAAAGATGGCCATATTTTAAATATCTGCAAAGGCCAGAGCATTAAAATTACATAAATGTAGACCTATATTACATGTATAGTCTCTTTGCTTCTATTTTAGAACACATGATGATTGTTTTATCAAAATAACAATATGTGTTGTAGTGATAAAAATATAAAGACCTGATCTATTTAGGAGTGAAGCGGGTTGTCGAAGGTCACACACTCAAACAGAAGTGGAGTGACACCGTATTTAACGCAGTGTAAATGCGCTCATTATGGCCTTGGTTACACTGTCAGTGAAATGAGACCAAGTTCAGATTTTTTGCTCATATGTGACACAGATCGGATGTGTTATATGACTGTGTAAACAGGGAAAAAACGCATGCATTCGGATATTTCGAGAATCTGTTTCAGGCCTCGTTCATATGTGGAAATAAATCAGATATAAATCATATATGTGCCAATGCGACTGTCATGTAAAAGGCAGGATTTTCTGAGGCTTTACGTCTCCGCGGTTTAATGACGAGAGACAACCCCAACACGCATCTGCGAAGGGACGGATGGTGTCGTCATAGGAGAGGAATGTGGACACACGATGACACAACATATCAAAAGTTGGCTAGCTCATCCTAACATTTCGGACCCACTGCTTCTCGTTAAAGCCCGCCACAATCTCATGAAAGTGCATATCTATACCACTAATTTTATTTCTCGTGCCATTTACACCAAAAATAGTTTTTGAGTGCATATGATATAAATGAATGAGGCATTTATATAGCGCTTCCAAACAATGGTAATTTCAAAAATATGTTCTTTATGGTGTGTAATACGCACGCACTCCACACCCCTAATCCTACCCAAGGGGTTTACAGTGCGTATTATGCACGCAAAACTATTTTTGGCGTATAAATGGCGCGAGAAATAAAATTAGTTACGCACTTTCATGAGATCGTGTTGTATGTTCCCAGCAGTCCCGAGATCTCTCGCACACAATAACTGAAGCACATTCGCTGCTGCGATGATGGCCCTTTTCGTCGTCCTCCGCCTCACAATCATGCTGATGTTTGGCGAACTTTGCATATATCGCAGAGCTAGCATCAAGCATATTTCGCATTCGTCCATCTGTGCAAGAACCAACTTTAAGCATGCGCGATGTTTCAGATAGTATGTCAAATCGGAAATGGGTCACAATTGAAAAAGACGTGTAAACGGACAGTCAAATAAATTGGATATAGGCAACAAATCAGAATTGGGCATCAAGACCTGCAGTGTAAACGAGGCCATGACACAGTTTTCTCTTCATTTCAAAGAGCCGTGGATGAGCGAGCGCTGCATTAGCACTCAGCTGGTGTGGCGTATCATACCTAACCCTCCTGCGTGTGCGTCTATGAGTGAAGCGGCCACAGCCGTTCCCGGTCTCAGGCCCAGATCTGCAGCCGCCTCTGCGGTCAGTCCTTGTCCTACAGGAGTCCCAGGAATACAAGTCTGCTCACCTGCACACACACACACACACACACACACACTATCAGTCAACACGACCGGCTGAACACACACAGACACCTGAGCTTTACTCTCTCCCACCGATTTTACAATAGCTGTTTTCCATCAGGTCCTCCAAGCCGATGGCGCTCCAGAAGGTGTCGTCCCAGCCTTCAGACGGAGAATACGTCCACTTACAGACAAGAGTACAGAGAGACCTGCATCAGGAGAGCAAGACATGCTGTGTATCACTGCTTGAGCACCTGGCCCTTTGCCCCTTGGTGCCCAAAGAGCCCTTTTGTCAAGGCAAAATTTCCTATCCTTTTTTTGTAATTAAAGGCCCTTTTGTGGATGCCTGCCCAATCTAACTATTAGTAAAATTAATGAATAATAATTTAGCCGTAAATAAAATGACCCACATGATGACCTTTCACCTGACGAACTCACCCGGATGACACGCCGCACGCGCATTTTTTAATATCGCGCGCACTACCAGAGGATATCTTCAACTCCTCGGCTGCTGGTGTATCATTCTCAGCAAAGTGATTTTGAGGTTTGTTTACTTATTATTGTTATTATTTTACTAGAACGACGTGAAGAGATGTTGTTTATATTGCTGTGTGTAGCCTGCATAAGTAACGTTAGCTTGCTGTTTGAGGGAGAAAAGTTTTAAGAGTGTCGAGGGGCCCGGTCTTTTTATGTCATTTGACTAAAAACTATTCATACTTTGAACTACTATTATTATTATTACAGTATTTATTTAAAAAATGTCGAGAACCTTAAAAATAATTATCACATTACTGGTAAGGCTTACCATATTTATATTTAAGGCTTTTCTTATTTTTTTCTACCTGCAGGTCTTGGTGTGCAGCAGCTTCTGTGAGCATCTCCCTCACAGCAAAGGCAGCAAACTCACTTAAGGACTTCAGTAAGAATTTACCAGAACAGGCATATCTATATATTTATATCGCTGTGGGCCTCTAGTCAGTCAACGTAGTGTGATTGCGTAGATCTACGTCACACATAGGCTCACTATTGGCCGACGCTGGTCATGTGGGTGATGCGTGTGACATTCAACAACAGAAGCTTACGCTGTTACACTAGTTAACTGACTCGAGGCCCACAGAGAAGGAAATTAATAGTTGAAATAAAGTCGTTATTTTTGTTTGTTTTTGCGCACTAAAAGTATTCTCATCGTTTGATAAACTTAAGATTGAGCCACTGTATTCACTTGGACTATTTTAACGATGTCTTTAATAACTTTTCGGGGAACAAGTTTCAATCCCTTAGAAGCCTATGGAGGAGTGATCCAGCTCTCAGATTTCATCAAAAATATCTTAATTCGTGTTCTGAAAATGAACGAATGTCTTACAGGGTTGGAACGAGGGAGAGTAAATCCTGACAGAATTTACATTTTTGGGTGAACTATCCCTTTAAACAAGTTTGAGTGTTTTCTTCTTCCCTCATATTTGAAATATATAAAATATTTGTGACATAACTGTATATTTGTTTGTGTTATTTGTGCAAAAAAGCTAAGTGAACCTCAAGGAACATATTAAAATCTTTTGTAAAAATCTGCTTTAAAGATTTGACTTGGCTAAAGTGGTTGAAGTGATGGATCTGATTTAAAGAAGTAATTTCATATACATTACTGTAGTCAATTACATATATTGAGCTGCATCAGCAGTTTTGTAAATCTACAACCCTAAAGTTGTTTTATCACAGAATGAATGTCGTCTATGAAACAGTTGTGCGGATCCTGCATCTCACCTGCATAAGGACCCTGTAGCTTTCCAGGATAGAAAGTCTGGAAGGTCAAAGAAATGTGCCGCGTCTTTCCAACAGGTTTCCTGCAGATTCTAACCGCAGAGAAGAAACAAGCGTCTGAAACACAAGTGTTTATAGATCTCTCGCTCTTCCTCAGGATCCCAGCGCTCCTCACCTCTTTGAGCCACAGTAGTTTGGGCGGCTGCATTTCGGGCGACATCACCCCGCCGACCCCCTGAAGCACTCTGTGTTTGGTGTGTGTGATCCGAGCGGCTTGTTCTGCGGCCCGGTGGTCCATCCACATCACCACGTTCCTCTCTCGGACGCCTGCAAGTAACACTGGGTCAGAGCGCTGGCTCACGCTCTCCGCATGAGTGATGAACACGCCTCACCTGTGTGATTGACAGCCACGGGCTGGAAGTGCCGATCCAGAGCCACCAGTGAACAGGTGGCATCAAACCCGAGCCCTCGAACACACGTCACGTCAATGTCCTGAGTCACTCTCTGAAAATAAACGCAAACAGCCGTTTAACCAACACAACTCCAACAGAGTCCTAGACAATGATGATGCACAGTTTATGTGCCTGCCGGACAGATGGTCGCCCCACCTTCACGGCCCGGCAGCACTTGCTCCAGATATCAGCTGACGACTGCTCATAATGCTCCGCACGCGGCTCCCAGATGACAACGGGCTCCTCTGCTGTGTGCTTGACCTGACCGTCCGGAGTGACCAGAGCCGCTCGCACACTGGCAGTGCCCACATCCACCGCCACATAATACCTGCTCATCTCACTGGACACCTGCGGAAACACACACACGTGTGCTAAGCACCCTCAAACACAAGCAAGAGCACCCTCAGTTGATACTGTAATAATACATTGTATTTGGATAACAGATTTTGGCCCGAACCCAGAGTAATCCCAGGTTTGGGATAGGACAACTAAGTGAGGAGATGGGGTGGTGGATGGACGCTGGAAAACTGTCATATAACAGCGGTAAAAGCTACTGTATGTATACCTCCTTATGTTAATTGAGTTGCCTGGATGACTCCCATGACAATTACTAGGTTAATTATCTGAAAGTGCTTCTCCCGAACTCTGTTAATAAAACATCATTTCACGAGTTCACACTTACATATAGGGGTGTGACAGTTATTATATAACCGTGAGACCGACGGTTATAGTTAAACACCGTCATTAGAGCTCTATAACCGCCAAAACCGTGTTATTTAAATTATTTTTACAAACATGTCTTGTTTGTAATGTAATGTTTGTAATTCAGAATGTTTAAATACTAATATCAGCTTACGAGGGAAACGGAGGCGGAGTTAAGTGATGCTTGGCCGGAGACTGCTGCAGGAGATGATTCGAGAGAGGTCTGTGCCACTTTACCGATCAGAGCGCGCGCTGACACGGAGTAAAGCCTTGTTTATACTCGACGCGTCCGCACGAGCGCGAAGATGCGCGCGGCAAAAATGACGCGACGGGTGTGCAAGACCGGTAAAGCCTTGTTTATACTCGACGCGTCCGCACGAGCGTGAGTCTCGGCTGACTGCGTGCGCACCTCTCCAAACAGACGAGGCGTTTATACTTGACACGCTCGCCGTTGTGCTATTCTGTGAAACGACAGGGGGCAACTTGGAGTAATTCTCCTCTAAACCACCAGGAATCAGCAGTGAAGAAGTAGCTTGCCGGTTATTAATTGCTGAAATTCATATGAAAAGAGTAATAAATGCAGTAGGTTTATTGTACTTTCACTGCATGTAAACTAGTTAAACAACTGAAGCCTTATTGAAGAGTGTTTAAACCTTAATTTCATCAGCAGGGCTTACTTCTGCTATTGTAGGCTTATTTTGTAAATGTAAGCAGTTACTTTAGACAAGTGCAAACTGGGTGCTTAATGCAAATGTGTTCCTTTTCACAAAATGCAAATGTCTCTGTGTATAGAAGGATCATAAACATGCTGGTACAGACGTACCAGTTCGGCCAGATTCGGCTCAAAGTCGTTCATCTTCGGATGCGGCGCCGAGCAAGATTTTACAAAAAGTGCCGTGCACACCGCCAGGCGAAATGGGGTCTTGCGCACCCAAACGCACACGACCGCCCACACCGCAATAACGTCATTTTTGCCGCGCGCACCTTCGCGCTCTAGCGGACGCGTCGGGTATAAACAAGGCTTTAGGTGTTTGGTTATTACTTCGCTCGACCGGAAGGGGTCGCGCTGCATCCGACGGGAGCCTGCAGCTCACAACATCGGAAGAGCGATAATTATAGGGTAAAGAAACAACCAACCAAATTAAAAAGTCATTTTTTTATTCCATTTCCACCTATCATAGTCCTCAAGTATCTCTGGTTATTTTAACGTCTATTTTTAATCAGTAATTATGTTCAGGATAGGGTACACATTTTCTAAGAGCTAATTCCTTGTTGTGGATTAAAGTCCTTGTCTCTTCACACGTGTGTTTGTGTGTGTGTGTGTGTGTGTGTGTGTGTGTGTGTGTGTGTGTGTTTGTGTGTGTGTGTGTGTGTGTGTGTGTGTGTGTGTGTGTGTGTGTGTGTGTGTGTGTGTGTGTGTGTGTGTGTGTGTGTGTGTGTGTGTGTGTGTGTGTGTGTGTGTGTGTGTGTATTTATGTATTATGCACATTTTATTATTGTTCTTCTGTCTTTTACAACTGTTTTAACTATTGTTCTAGTGTAGCGATGTTTCAGACAGTTGTAATTGTATAACTGGAGTGACAAACAACTTGAATGTGAGGCTACATGGTAAATTCAAACTATCCAAGCATGACTTAGGCCCCATCCACACTACTACGTTTTAGTTTAGAAACGGAGACCTTTTGCTACGTTTGCACCTCCCGTCCACACTAAAACGGCAAAAACGAAGACCTAAAACGGAGAAGTTTAGAAACGCTGCCGACCCCGTTTTGCGTTTTGAATCTCCGGAGGGCGTTTTAGTGAAGACGGGTCAAAACGGAGGACTTTAGAAACGATGACGCAGAGGCTCACGCTCGGCTCTCTGATTGGATGTCATACAACGGAAGAAAACGCACAACAACAGCCTGGACTACCAGTTACGTTAGAGCAAGTAAATTCTGCATTTCACAATGCTATAACTGCCTACATGCACCGGAGGCAAGCTATTATTCCAGCGACCTGTGACAGTTCCCGTGTGCAGCGGCGGTATCGACCATACATGGAGCGTCGGTCATGGGTTAAGCCGGGACGAACCAGCACATGGTGGGATAATTTTATCAATGAAGTTGTGGTTCCTGAGGAATGGTGCGAAAACTCTTGAATGTCCAGATCGGCACTTAACAACCTCAGAGAAATCTGAGGAATAATCAATCCGTTTCCTGTTTACACCGGCACGCGCATGCCCAGTGTAGGTGAATGGTCACGTGATCCGCGTTTTCAGTCGTTTTAATGTGGAAGGAGATCAGTTCTAATACGCAGCTCAAACGCTGGTGTGGACGGAGATCGTCTTCGTTTTAATTCTCCGTTTCTAAACTAAAACGCAGTAGTGTGGATGGGGCCTTAGCCTACCAACCTGTGCAGGAGGAGCTGACTGCTCTTCATCACTACTGCTGTACCTATACTGAGCCGTTTCACTGCTGCTGTCGAAGCTGTGGCTGCCTCTGACTCTTTTCTTTTTTGAAGAAGCTCTGAATATCTCTGCTTCTCTTCATAACTATTCTCTTAACCCTAACCCTGGGGGAAATGTAATTCAATCACTCAATCAATCAGTTAGTCAATTCACTTTGAAGTAATAGCTATAACTACAAACATACAGCAGGATCATTGTCAAATTGGGTTAGAATCAGTGTGCAAAATACAGGTGTTCGTGGGGCTCTGGAACCCCTTAAATAACAGCTTTGACTCCATTAAAATGTCAAAAAGAAAGGTGTCAGCAATGTGCCTAAATATAGGATCTACAAAGGTTTATTTTTACATAACTAAACTGTTTTTATAACGTACTCGGTTACTAACGTAACCTCGGTTCTCTCTAGAGAGGGAACGAGTACTGCGTAATATCTTACGCTATGGGGAAAACCTCTTTTCCACGAGATATTGAAGCCAAAAATTATCCTTAATTTTGAATTAATGTAAAACGCTGTGCAGCAGCATGCAGACATAGGTTAAGACGGCTTGCGCGCCTATTGGCTGCCCTGCGGCAACAGCAGCAGCCTATCGAGAGTGGCTCTGCGTGACACATATCCAATGGGGGCATTTCACGCCCATTTCATCACGTCCCGCCAGAAAGGGCGTGGTCACGCCCTATAAACATAGCTCGATTAGGCTGGTACAACTGGTTTTCATCTCTTCAGCGAAGCATCACCGCATCGCTGGATCCGGAGTGAGAAGCCACGCCGTCTGAGAAAAAGCACACAGCGGGACGAGCCTTGAGTCTGAAGTCGCTGGCATCGCCGCGTAGCCTTAGAGATATATTGTGCATTGTTGGCGGCTTCATTGCACTTTGTGAGATCGTGATGAAATGACAGAGCGACAGCATTAGTGATTGTAAAGGGAGCAGTCTTGACTCGCATTCGAGGCTTCAGCCTATATAATCCATTGAATAACACTATTATTTTTCATGCTGCTAAGAGAACCGACGCCAATTGCATGCTGTAAAGTTTCAGAAGTGACCTGGATTCACGCAGCACGGGATAGAAATATGACGCTAAAATAGTAACGCATTGAAGCAATGTAAAGGCACACTAAATTAATAGAAAAATATTTGTAGTATATATATATTTTAAATTCTATTCCAAATATTGGCAAAAGTTATGACTTGTAAATAATAGGAATGTAACGACCAAATCTCACGATACGATAATACCTTGGTGTAAAGACCACGGTACGATCATTATTGCGATATTTAAAAAAAAGAACGAAAGAGTGACAAATGAAGACTTGGAAAAAGGTGCCATATATGTTTATTAAACAATGATTAAACATTACAATGATGTACAAATTAACCATGTAATTTCCTGACTCTTTTTTTTATCCTCATAACTTCTGCTTAGAAGGTATATACACACACATACAGAGAGAGAGAGAGAGAGAGAGAGAGAGAGAGAGGGGGGGGGGAGAGGGGAGAGAGAGAGAGAGGGGGGGGGGGAGAGGGGAGAGAGAGAGAGAGGGGGGGGGAGAGAGAGGGGGGGGGAGAGAGAGAGAGGGGGGGAGAGGGGAGAGAGAGAGAGAGAGAGAGGGGGGGAGAGAGGGGAGAGTGAGAGAGAGAGAGAGGAGAGAGAGAGAGAGAGGGAGAGGGAGAGAGAGAGAGAGAGAGAGAGTGGGTGAGAGAGAGAGAGAGGGGGGAGGGTGAGAGAGAGAGAGAGGGGGGAGAGTGAGAGAGAGAGAGAGAGAGAGAGAGAGAGAGAGAGAGAGGGGAGAGTGAGAGAGAGAGAGAGAGAGAGAGAGAGAGAGCGAGAGACAGACAAACAAACACACACACACACAGCGACAGACAGACGGACACACACACGGGTTAATATTTGGGTGAACTCCCCTCATTACTGTCATTACGTTAGTTAATTCACTCTCACTACTGCAAAAAGATAAAACTGAATACAGCGCGCTATTTCCTTCATGCAAATTTCATATCCGTTTGCAACTGCTTTGTTAGTTTACATCGGTAGAATGACTGTAACATTAAGTCTCTCACAGTGAAACTCCTACCTGCTTCGCGCGCGTCTGGAGTAAACGCGTTTACTCTCGTTCACTTCTGCAGGACTTCAGTCAGAGTTTCAGCGACTGAAGAGAAAAACATTCACAATGTACTTTGGATTTTCGCTTACGGCGCTCGAGCGCGACCAAAAAGTACGACCGCGCGAGACTCAATAGCATTCGTGCCGAGGTCATTATGGTATAGTTACTATGGGATAGTTAGAATAAAACCCTTTCAAACCCTGCACTCACTGTGCGGGGTTAATGCAGGAATCCTGCAAGACAGAATGAAAATCCTACAGAACAGGATATTGCTGAGCAGGGCCGTTGCTAGGGTCTTGATACATTGGGGGCTTAGCCCAGTCCGCACCACCCACCCCCGCTTTTGGTAACTACTACTTCTACTCAGAGGCACATAATAATAAGCAATAATATCATCAATGGAGGGTCTGGGGGACCTCCCCCAGGGAACGTTGGGCATTAAACACTTCATTTCCTGCATTCAGGTGCATTTTTTGTAGCATTTTAAATGATAGGTAAAAAGATAGAATGCTTTATTTGTAGAACTGTAACAGCTATTCACAGAAACACAAATAAATAATACATGAATATGAAATAATATTTTAAAAAATGAATATAAAACTATGTATATATACTGTGTATTTAGATATTTATCTATCTATATTTATCTACATCTATTTATACACACACACACACACAAACACACACACACACACACACACACACACACACACACACACACACACACACACACACACACACACACACACACACATCACTCCAACAGTCTGCTTGTATAAGTCTGGAAAAGGAACTATAGCAGGCATGAAAACGGGCCAGGGGTGAAAAAGGTGAGAAGGATATTACCCCTCTAGGGGGGTTCGGGGGCACGCTCCCCCGTAAGAAAAATTAAAATATTCCATATTTTAAACCATCAATCTGATGCATTTTGAGATGCATTTTTGCCAACCTGGGGAGAGCTGGAGAAACTTAACTTCAGCCATGAGTCAAAAATATTATGGCCTCCGTAGCGTTAGCTAATAATTTTCCACTGGAGCTTTAGCTAGCTGGCTAACGTTGCATTCTCTCCTGCTGTGTTCAACGACTCGATTCATCAAGCTAAGCCTATGTGAACAAAGCTCCTGGGTAACTTAGATATAGCCTACCAGAAATTATTAGGGATGTCCCGATACCATTTTTTCTGAACCGATCCGATCCGATACCAAAAATTTTGAGTATCGACCGATACCGATCGGATACCAGCGCAGTTTTTTTTTTAAATCAAGTAGAATTTCTATAACTCTACCCTTTAACCAATGGCTCTTTCAGGTTCTCTCTCTCTCTCTCTCCTCTGGTGCGCACTCTAAATGCAAGCATATTATTGTAACCACAGTAACTTTGATCTGCTTGAACACATTTTAATCGTCTTTAATACATGATTCCGAAGGATAGATTAAAAGACCTGTTCATTTTTTAAATAAATACAAATTTATTAAATAATAATAATAATTATCAATAAATTACATTTTTTGAGATCCGGGGCTATAAAAAAAACATCCGGTTCTCTTCACACTTCATGACAGTAGGTGGCGACATGCACCTATTGATGTTGGTTCGCAACCCGCCATTACACCAAATGAAGAAGGACGGTTGTTCGGCAGTTGTTGAACGATATAAGAAAAAACTCCAGCTGCGCTCTATGTGAGTAACCATGAATTATATTTTTCATTTTGATATTTTATTTGTTGTTAGGATTGTCAGATGTCAACTATATGTAAATTATGACGAGGTGAGATGCGCTAATCATGTTAGCTTATAGCACGAGATCCAAACTTTTGTTTTACCTAAATTACCGTTAATTAGATTCGAATGAGCGGAATTGGAATAATTAAAATTCAAACCTACCCCAAGCCTAACTGACCTAAACGACAGACTGTGAAATGCTCCACTCACATGTACAGTCAGATGTTCTTTGTTTGTGCAACTTTAAGTAAATCAAACCAGTGACTAAACGGTCAACTTCACATTGTTTCTACTTTTAGTAAAAGAAAAGTACTAAGTGAACTGAACATTGTCAGGATACAGGCAAGGAGACAGAGGTAAGTGAATCCAAACACAGCTTTATTGAACGTGACACAAGTGCATAGGTGAGTATTCTCAGAGTTCAGGTGCAGATGCGGTGAGGGTCTCTACGTGCGGGGCAGATAACAGGTGAGCAGGTCCTCTTCAGGTTAATTGGATGTCAAGCGGTCACAGATCATTCATACTTGTCTTTTCTCTTTCAGGTGTCGTCGTGGATGAGACAACTCGGCGTGAACACAGGGACTCAGGAAAATACAGGATTCTAGGGAACAGGGATCCAGACAGGAAATGCAGGAAACCAGGACTCGGGTAGGATGTCTGAAGACAGTGGAACAGGAATGCAGAGGTCAGTAATACACAGGTGAGTATACGTTACTTGGTCGGCGATGACGAGGAGATAGACTTTGGGGCAAGCGGGAAATGGTCTGTTCCTGTTGGAGGCTTGACGGTGAATGAAGCTGTGGTGAGTGTTTTTATTCAGAGGCTATTGATTGTGAACAGGTGCAGGTGATTAGAATTCTGGTGAGAGTGATCATTGTGTTGTGAAGGATGTGGTGTCTGATTGGTTCCTGACAAACATGTAATCTCCCTTTTTTTTAAATTATGTAATTAGAATATAATAACTATTTTATAGAAAACTGCACCAAAGGAGCTTACATTCTGACAGCTTGCTGGAGCTTAAGTGTGTCTGCCACAATGTCCTCCACTGTTGCTTGCTGGATTCTAGGATTGGACATCATCACTGCCTCTGTAATATTAAATTCCTTAACTATGCAGCAATGGTTAAAAAAGTACTGGTAATACAGGTTTTTTGTGTCACTAACATATAGGACTTGCTCTTCCCTTTCTTCCCCTTCAGACTAAACTCCTTCCACACACTGTAGGAGGTCAGTGCCCGCATCACCCGCCGGGTGTTTTCCCCAGGGTTTGGACCTCCAACAAGACTTAAATGGTGTGTCTACAAGATGGAATACATTTTCAAAATGGTAATAACTTTTGTTATTTAACTTAATTCTAACACTTTTTTGGCATTTCACGGATAGTTCACTATTAACATACCACACTATTCCGAAATGTCTCCTCTTCATTTTTTCTTCGAGAGAGAGAGGAGTTCCTCCATAGTGGCACACACATCAAGGCTCATCTCCTCCACTCGCTGACTAGTCCCATCACCCAGGGCACGAGCACAGTTCATACAGGGCTGCTGTTGAGCTCCTCATCGCCTTCATCTCACTCTCAATGCTGATGATTCTCTGAGTGAGTAACTCAGGAGTTGATCTGGGAGAATCAAGATTGATTCATTCAAATAAAGGTAAAAACTAAGTTTCAAATTATGTTTTGCATTTACCATTCTTCTGGATGTCTCTAGGAGGCACTGGTCTTAATGATGCATCAAGAATGGTATAATCTTCAGGTCTTGCTGGTGTTAGTGTGGTTTGTTTGTTGGGTTTAAATGCTCGGGGAAATGGCAGCTGAGGTTCCACTGTAAATTAGAAGGTAATTACTAAAAAATAGGAACAAACGAAAAACGATGAAATGTACTGGTATTGGTATCAATCAACTAATGAAATTTTGGTATTCTGAAAACCCCCAAACACTTTTTAATATGAAATTGTGCACAAGTGGTAAAGTAAAATAATTAAAACTAAGAAAGGCCTACCAGTTGATGTACAGTTCACCCGGCTCTTCTTTTTGGGGTGAGGTACTGAAGAAGTATCTTTTAAAAAAATGAATAAAAATGATTTTAGAATGACTTTAATTGTTTACTTGTAAACTTATTTCACATGCTCAGGTTCATACCTTCATCAGAGCTGCTGAGACACACTGGTCGTTTTTTTCTCTTGGGAACGTCATCAGAGCTCTCCACAGAAGACTGCACAGCTGCTCTTTTGGACCACTTCTTTGCAGTTTCATAGTCACCTGAAGTAAAAATACAGTGAGTATAATTTAGCATTCCTTAACAGAGTTGCACTAACATTTTGTTTGAATGATCCTTTAAAGTAAAATGAAATACCTGTTTTTGCAAACACTCGGACCCTGTGCCTGGTCCAATTTTTTTTATCAGGTTGTTATTAATTTTTAATTAAAAACCCTTTTAATTTTTAATTAAATTATGAAATAAATATTGTAGAAAATGAATTCAAACTATAATATGAAAGCAAGAGTAACTAAAAATCTGAACCAGTTTCAGGCTCCACATACAGTACAGGATCGTTTGGGGGAAGTGTGTGGGCGCGGGCGCTGCCGGAGCATGGACACTGCACCGGAGTCGAACTGTTGCAGAGAGGTCAACCTGGAACATTTATTGATCGGCGAAAATGCATCACCATGCACCGTTCATTTCGGATGCTGTGCGGTGAGAGAGACATGTTGGAGGAGGCTATGCTATCTCTAAGGGATGTCCGAGCTGAGACGCTGGAGCGCCCCATAAGTAGCTGGTATGTAACAGTGTATTTTACGAATTGGTAACTGGGCTAGGCTAGGCTAACTTATATCCTCTTCTCAGACTGTTAAGGTTAACAGCGTACCGGCAGTTCACTATTTGGGCGAGGGGGCATTTGGGAAGGAGGAATAGGATTCCATTCCCATCCTGTGCAGTGAACTAACGTTACATCTTTTCCCCTGAGCTGAACATCAAGGATTCTAGTATGCGTTGGACTTGTAGCTAAATAAAACATTTGATGTCAGACGCTTCATGTACTCATTGACGTTTTCAACACATCTGTCTCTCGTACCTAGGATTAAACACTAGAAATCACGACTAGAATAATTTTGTTGACAAGGCATGGGGTAGAGAGAAGCTAGCTCTGCTAGTGTTGGTTGGCAACGGAGTACCCACTAAACAACATGATGTCCAAAAGACGTCTTTTCAACGTCTTTGTCACAAAAGTCGGACGTTGAAAAGACGTCCACTGAGGAGCCAGAATGAACGTTTTTATGACGTCTTTTTTTGACGTGTTCTGCACGTGCGATATAGACGTCCATCGAACCTTCGTACCAGTTTAAAAACTAGTTCAAATGTGGCCATTGTGGACATATTTTCAACATCATGTTTTATTTTAAGTAACCATTGTGGTGATGAGTGTTTGCTTTAGTTGGGCTCTTGGTCCCAGTTCTTCTTACTTTAACTTTACCGTGGCTGTTGTAACTGTGTGTTTGTATAACACCATTGTTGTGGCAGAGAAAGCCAAGAAAAAGTAAGATCGACTGTCATCAGCTCCTCGTTGATGATGATAAAATCATCACAAAGTGAGCATTTAATGTTGTGTTTAGACTTTTGTCTTTATATCAGGCATTTATAACCACCAATCTTGTGGAACTGCATTATTTGGTCCAGTACCATTAGATTGATCACTTATTTGAAGGTGGATAAAAGAAAAGCATGTTTACACAATGTTATGAGAAAATGCATCGTACAGTCAAACACAGAGATCAAGATTTTGCGTATGATTCACAACAATGGTGACAATAAAAAAAAGCTTCATGCTGCAATGCATGATGGGTAGCTTTCAAAGTACAAAACATCCTTGATTCCCAAGCTTTTTTGTTTTGGTTGTCACCGTTGTTGTGAATCATATGCAAAATCTTGACGTCTGTGTGTGACTATGTGATACATTTGCTCAAAACATTTTGTACACATGTTTTTATCCACCTTAAAATAAGTGATCATTTTAATGTTACTGGTCCAAATAACGCAGTTCCACAAGATAGGTGGTTATAAATGCCAGATATAAAGACAATAGTCTAAAAACAACATTAAATGCTCACTTTGTGTTGATTCTGTCACCATCCGCTAAGCACTTTCCGTTTTTCTGCCAACTCGGTTTTTTCTCGAAAACCTGGAGGACACAGCCCATTCAGAGCTTGTATTTTGGTACCATCCATAAGTCTGCCCAACCCATTCTTTCAGTAGATGCTCTCATACATCATGGTGGAATTGGCCATTTATGAACCCTAAAGCTCTAAGGTGTCCTATTCCTAAACTGATTGAGCTTTTGCATCAATCATTGTGTCAAGCAAAGGTATGCAGAGGCGAGATGGCTCGCTGGGCCCTACCACCTTGGTGATAGCTCGCTGGAACCCGAGGTGTAGATATGCCTTGAGCTGGGCACCAAACTTGTGCTTGCTAAGGCAGCATATATACTAAAATTGGATCGATACAGAGCAGATTAACATGGCCCCTGGGAAAAGCTCAGCCATCGTTCTTCTCTGTTGTCGCGCATGCGCATTAGTGCCTTCGCGCATGCCCAGTCGCACAAACGCGGTACAAACGAGACACCATCAAAACGCAGGATCGAATCCCGACCGAAGCACAAATATTAAACATTACATTACACACTATTATATTCATATTATGCCTATTTCATGTGTATACATAAAAGTAACATGCTGTGTATTATTTGTTTCACCTTTTATTCAAATCTGTTGTGTTAAACATTATATTGTATTTATATTGTGTCACCTTATTAAAATGTATGTTAAATAATATATTGTATTCATATTGTTTCCCCTTTTTATATTGTTTCACCCTTTTCTGCATAGATATATTGTATTTATATTGTTTTACCTTTTTCTGCATATATATTACAATTTGTTATGTTAAACATTATATTACATTTATATTATGTCAATAATTTTATTTCGATGTATAAATAAAAGTTACATGCCGTGTATTATTCGTTTCACCTTTTTCTTCAGTAAAAAAAATATCAATTAAATATCTGTTGTTGTTGATGTTGTTGTTGTTGTTGATGATGATGATGATGATGATGATGATGATGTATAGATGCAGAAAACACCAAACACAGCAGCAGTAGACTACAGTGTGAAATAGATTATTTATTTCAAACTACAATACAATAAAACATGATGATGATGATTTTGATGATGATGATGATGATAGTAATAATAATAATAAAAATAGAGCATCAGAGCAGACACATGGCATAAATATTCTGGGGCGAGATGCAGAACAGTGGTAGTGATGCAGAACAGTGGCACAAGGCTTCATTCCTCTTATTTTAAACCACATAAATCACAGCAGACAGACGCATAGTATAAGGGCTCATTACACACATGCATGGATACATAAAGCAGCAGCATACAGTGTGAAGTACCAACGCGGCGGCAACAGAGCCAGTGGCAACTGGACGTAACTCCAAAGACAGTGACCACATTATTGAACATACCCACATGTCCAAAAGGCCTATGTAACTTGTCAACGCATAAAATCACAACAGCACAACTGGCCGCATCTCCTGCACTTTTGTTCTTGTGGCACGCCGGCCCGGGCAGCGACGACTGCTCCTGCCGCTGCCCTCTGCTCAGCCCTCTTCCTCCTCAGCCATTCAGTTTTGTACGAAGAGCGAGGCTGAGGAGGGGGAGCAGGAGGTGGTGCAGGCAGCCGAGGGCCGGCGTGATGTGCGGCGGCCAGCGGCAGAGAGAGGACGTGTGGGGCTGGCGTTGTCCGAGGGAGCGTTGGGATGGGGAGCACCCTCACACTCTGCTGGGGCAGTGAGAGGTCCAGAAAGAGAGGCTGTGTTGCCGGAAAAGGTCCTGTTGCAGCTGCAGCAGCCGGTGGTATGGCCAGGACAACAGCTGAGGGGGCATGCGGTAAAGGCGCCAGTGGGCGCACTGGCGCTGGCAGAACAGGCACCGGTGCTGCCACAGCCGGTGCTGCTGCCAGAGGTCCCGCCGCCCTTGGCGCTGCCGTCCTCGCCTGGCCTGTTGCTGCTGCCGGAGAACGATCCACCGCTGTTGCTGGGCACGGCGCCGAACCCGCTGCCGCTGCCGCTGGTGGTCGTCCCTCTGCTGCAACGCCTGAAGCTAGCACAGTCCTCTCCTTCTCCCGCTGCATCCTGGTGAACCTGAAAACGGATTTCAACGTAGTGTTTTAGTTACATGTTCAATTTTGAGAGCATGCCATTCAAGCATGTCATTACCATAACATCAAAAGCATCAAACATACAATAGCGAGAGGGTCCTGGCGTTCAGCTCAAAGAGCTGTATGGGCGCCCGAGCCATCAGCCTCTGGTGGCCCAGCACAAGGTCCCGGATGTGCTGGTACCGAAGCAGTATGCTGTCCCACCGCGACCTCCGGGCACCGCGCGCACGGCTGCCCGAGGGGATCAAGCGGCAGAGCTGGGTGCATACTGCCTCTACCAGCCGGCTTGCGCTGGGACTGCTGGCAGGTCCAGAGGTCTCTCCGACCAGGCAGCTGTGGACAATGGACAAAAACAATGACAGATATGAGCATGATAATGGGCAACATTACATAAAGCAGCTTGTTTGTACACCAGGGAAATGTATGATGGAAGCGTAGCTTTACCGTCTCAAGCTTTCCACACCAGGTATACTGGTGGGGCTTGGCTTGGCTGCCATGAAGCGCCCCTGAGCTGGCCTGTCCCTGTAGCGGGGAGGGTAAACTACTCGGGCCCTGTCGTACGGTGACAGGGCCTCGTAGAGCCTGATAAGCTCGTCTACCCTCCCCTCGGACAAGGCCGGGTCGTGACGCAACCCCACCAAGGCCGTGGCCAACTGGACCACGGCCAGGTACCCCGGCTGGTCATCCGGTCCTCTGTAGTCCTGCAGACACACAAGAAGAGATGGAAAACAATAAGTCAGTTGGATGGAACAGAGCGAGCGCAGTTTTTGGTGATGCGAGATGCACTGCAGTCGCAGACCACAAAGAGGTGGCGTGCTTACCTCAGCAGCCTGCTGAGGCTCTGGCGAGGACCGGCCGGGGGAGTGGGGTGCGGGCTCGTGGGCACCGGTCGGACTGGATGGCTCGGGCGCGGGTGCGTCAGCCGGTCGCCCTGACCGCGGGTCCGTCTGAGGAGCTGGGAACTCGCCAGGCACGTGCAGGGTGAGGTCCTCCACCTCCTGCGGGCCGTCGGCGAGCTCGTCATCCTCGACGAGTTGGGGAACGTCCCCCCCCCCGCGTCCGGAATGTCAAGGTCCAAGCTGACGTCCTGCAGCACTCTGCCCGTCTGGGAGTACAGGTACTCGATGCCGATGAGTTCCCCTGAAGTACAACAACACAAATCGCATCAGTCAGTCTGGTACAAATATCATTCAGTGTGGACAGGTGTAAGCGCGGTGGCTTGAGTGTTCTTACCCGTGTACTCCCTGGGCTTGGTGTAATCCTTGACCACATTCGTGCCAAGCACCCTTTGGCTGAGCTGGTCAAGGGAGTGCTGCAGGGGGCCATTGTAGGAGCGGAGCAGCGGCCGTCCCTCCTGTGCCACGGACGCCGCCCTGTCGGCGTTCCACCGCGTCAACCCCTCCAGGAGAAATGCCTGGAAGTGCCAGGGATTGGCACTTTCTCCTGAGGAGGAACACAGATCTGTTTAGCAGTTTATTCAGTGCACACAATGTGAATGACAGCGAGTCGATGACAGTGAAAGATTGACATGACAGTGAAGCATGTGAAACATACCTGGAATGAAGCGGTTGAGATGCAGGTGGAACGACTCCAGGGACGTGGAGCCTCGTGCACAACGGTACACCGGCAGGCTGATCCCCCCCTTGGTCATCCTGCCGGTCTCAGTGTACAGCTCCACGCCCGGCGGGTCCTGGATGCAATGGAGGTGGCGCCACTGCTCCGTCCAGATCTTCTGGATGCGGTCTTGGTCCAGCAGGGAAATCCCCATGGTGTCTCGTCCGTTGGCACCGCCGAAGGTTTCCAGGAGGTCACCGATCAGCCGCTCCGTCTCCTCCGCTCCACGCGTGCAGCGACGGCAATGGAGAGCCATATTCTTGCGGCTGACGTGCCTCCACACTCCGGCGTCGGACGAGAAGGTCATCCCCTGCGCCTCAAGCATCCTCTTCTTCGCCTTGAGCAACCGGGCTGCGTCCCCTGGGTCCCACAAGAAGATGCACGAAGACAGCTGCTGCAGGAAGGGTTTATACAGCTGGTGGCTCTCGGTGGTGACACCTGTTATGGAAAAATGCATGTTATATCAAGTTATGGAACCATGATGTCTCTTACTGTGATGCTGTTTGTTTAATTATTGTTTTTGCCACAACGCACCTGACGCGAACCGCCGCATCAGGTGCCAGATGTCCAGCCGGACCACCAGCTTGTCCCACTTCCCGAACATGTCAGCTGTCTTGGATCCCCCGTGGGACGAACAACAGTCCCGGTCGACGTAGAGGAGCTGAGGCGGCTCCACCCCAGCGTCCCGATACTGCCGTATTAACCCAGCAGCCATGGGCAACAGGCCGGCACCCTCGGCGTCCGTGAGCACGGACATGAGCACCTGTCCTTGCTCGTTGCCGACGTTCGTTGCCCACGCTGCGGTCTGGGCAGCAGCACCGGCGAGCTTCCGGGTCACCTGTTTGAAAGAATAAAGCATCTCAGTAAGGCTGCACGCACATAGCTAGAGCGTGATACTCCGCACCACATTTATATACATATATATTTATACATACATAGCACCACATTTACCTTCTTGGTCGAATCCATCTTCAAAACCGTTCCAAAGACGGAGGTGACCCGGGCCTTCACGTCCTCCAGGCGGGAGAGGATGTCGTGGCAGTACACCATTAACAGCCATGCGTACTGGGGCACGGCTGGCGGTTTTGGTGGTGGGGTGCACATGCGCACGACACCTCGCGACGTGAAGGGCTCCATGACGCTGAGGTAGTGTATGGACCGCCGCATCCAGGCCTTTGTGTGTGCCTCACAGAGTTTTTTGTACAGCTGTGTGGCGCTGTTCCCCCGAGGACGCTCACAGAGCTGGATGATTACCCGCCGGTCGCAGGCAAGCCTACAGAGAGGAGCACATCATGTGTTACAGAAGAGCCACACACAGACACACTGTGACAGTGTTCAGACAGGTACTTACTTGTAGGTGAGGATTGCCGGCAAGAGGGCGCCACACACAGACACACTGTGACAGTGTTCAGACAGCTACTTACTTGTAGGTGAGGATTGCCGGGAAGAGGGCGCGATGCCCCTCTCCCAGCTGACCCACGACCTCCTGCGACCAGGCAGCTACCTTCCTCTTACACCGACGGCACTCCAGGTACTCGGTGGCCATCAAGTACCAGCCGTCGATGTCCAGGACCCTCCGGATGGTCCTGTAGAGCCCACACTTGGTGACACAGACGCAGGGGCGTCCAGAGGAACAGCCGACACGTGAAGTAGGGGTACGAGCTGCTGATTGGCCCAAAACCGAAAACGCTCAACAAACGCTCGACAAACCGAGCTGCTGATTGGCCGGCATCCAGAGAACATTGCTGGGCACAGAGCGAAAGAATGACATGCAAATACGTGAAGCGCTCCATATTTTTGCAGCTGTGATCAAAGCCTGCTTCACTGGACTTGATTCATCCCCTCCTGCCACTCTTTGTTTTCATTCTTGTTCTCTTGTGTCAAGAACTGGTGCATCTCCAATGTCTATAGCGCACTATCAGTTTTCCTGCCAACTCTTTTTTTTAATGCTTGTACTCTGGGGCCATCGACGAGTGTGTCCACTCCCTTTCTTCAGCAGATGCCGTTGAGGAACAGGGTTTGAACACAAAGGCAATATCTCCAACCATATACACGCACCATATTCTCTCTGAAGCAAGATTCTTCCGAAATAAATAGGAGCGTTTCGTTTTCAGTCTTTTCTCTAAGGGTTCGAACCTGAGAGCTTGTGCTTTCAAAGAAGGTCCCAGTTTCAATTCACTCGAACATCCAGAGCACATCAAGGGCACGCGCCGTGCACAAAAAGACAAGTCTGAAGGAAGGGGTGAGGAGAGGTGGTGACATGGAGCTCAATTTCAATGGCACCCAGAAAATCTTGCCGTGACCCGGATTCGAACCAGGGTTGCTGCGGCCACAAGGCAGAGTACTAACCACTATACGATCACGGCAAGCTTTCGGTCTACCCGACGTGTCCCTGAATACAAAGGGGCCTTGTCAACTTTAGCTTGCAGACAAAACTGTTTCTTACCAACATAACTCAGGGGTAATCCTGTAACAGTGACTCTGGAGAAGAAGTCACTGAAAGAAAAGGATTCTGTTTTTCCTTTTATAAAGTTTAAGCTAGGCCTCCAGAAGGTTACAAACTAAAGCAGGCGCATGCTGTCAACGTAGTCGGTAGGATTCAAACCTGCACGGGGAGACCCCAATGGATTTCTAGTCCATCGCCTTAACCACTCGGCCACGACTACAAGCTGGCTGAAAGGGGCATGTCGTTTGTGGATTGGTGCCTTACAGCGTCGCTGCCGGAGGCCAGTGTAGATCAGCAAGAACTCAACAACAAAACGTACCGCTCCACAAAAAGACGCTCGTTCGCCCGAACAGGGACTTGAACCCTGGAGCCTCAGATTAAAAGTCTGATGCTCTACCGACTGAGCTACCCGGGCTCTTGCTCAAGAAGCGTGCGTGCTGCGTGGGAACGCACAGCAAAATGAATCGTATTGGCGCAGAAAAAAGAGTGTCCTCCAATGCATTGCGTTTCCTTCTTCGAAGATTCAGAATGGCCGTCAAAACGTCTGCTATGTCAAAATATATTTGCAAATTAGTGGGAATGCAGCCTATTAGACTGATGATAATAGTAATTAAAGGAAAATAATGCTAGGAAAAAGAACAAAAACTCACTGCTACTTGTCTGGAAAGCCTCTCACACTCTGCTGGGGCAGTGAGAGGTCCAGAAAGAGAGGCTGTGTTGCCGGAAAAGGTCCTGTTGCAGCTGCAGCAGCCGGTGGTATGGCCAGGACAACAGCTGAGGGGGCATGCGGTAAAGGCGCCAGTGGGCGCACTGGCGCTGGCAGAACAGGCACCGGTGCTGCCACAGCCGGTGCTGCTGCCAGAGGTCCCGCCGCCCTTGGCGCTGCCGTCCTCGCCTGGCCTGTTGCTGCTGCCGGAGAACGATCCACCGCTGTTGCTGGGCACGGCGCCGAACCCGCTGCCGCTGCCGCTGGTGGTCGTCCCTCTGCTGCAACGCCTGAAGCTAGCACAGTCCTCTCCTTCTCCCGCTGCATCCTGGTGAACCTGAAAACGGATTTCAACGTAGTGTTTTAGTTACATGTTCAATTTTGAGAGCATGCCATTCAAGCATGTCATTACCATAACATCAAAAGCATCAAACATACAATAGCGAGAGGGTCCTGGCGTTCAGCTCAAAGAGCTGTATGGGCGCCCGAGCCATCAGCCTCTGGTGGCCCAGCACAAGGTCCCGGATGTGCTGGTACCGAAGCAGTATGCTGTCCCACCGCGACCTCCGGGCACCGCGCGCACGGCTGCCCGAGGGGATCAAGCGGCAGAGCTGGGTGCATACTGCCTCTACCAGCCGGCTTGCGCTGGGACTGCTGGCAGGTCCAGAGGTCTCTCCGACCAGGCAGCTGTGGACAATGGACAAAAACAATGACAGATATGAGCATGATAATGGGCAACATTACATAAAGCAGCTTGTTTGTACACCAGGGAAATGTATGATGGAAGCGTAGCTTTACCGTCTCAAGCTTTCCACACCAGGTATACTGGTGGGGCTTGGCTTGGCTGCCATGAAGCGCCCCTGAGCTGGCCTGTCCCTGTAGCGGGGAGGGTAAACTACTCGGGCCCTGTCGTACGGTGACAGGGCCTCGTAGAGCCTGATAAGCTCGTCTACCCTCCCCTCGGACAAGGCCGGGTCGTGACGCAACCCCACCAAGGCCGTGGCCAACTGGACCACGGCCAGGTACCCCGGCTGGTCATCCGGTCCTCTGTAGTCCTGCAGACACACAAGAAGAGATGGAAAACAATAAGTCAGTTGGATGGAACAGAGCGAGCGCAGTTTTTGGTGATGCGAGATGCACTGCAGTCGCAGACCACAAAGAGGTGGCGTGCTTACCTCAGCAGCCTGCTGAGGCTCTGGCGAGGACCGGCCGGGGGAGTGGGGTGCGGGCTCGTGGGCACCGGTCGGACTGGATGGCTCGGGCGCGGGTGCGTCAGCCGGTCGCCCTGACCGCGGGTCCGTCTGAGGAGCTGGGAACTCGCCAGGCACGTGCAGGGTGAGGTCCTCCACCTCCTGCGGGCCGTCGGCGAGCTCGTCATCCTCGACGAGTTGGGGAACGTCCCCCCCCCCGCGTCCGGAATGTCAAGGTCCAAGCTGACGTCCTGCAGCACTCTGCCCGTCTGGGAGTACAGGTACTCGATGCCGATGAGTTCCCCTGAAGTACAACAACACAAATCGCATCAGTCAGTCTGGTACAAATATCATTCAGTGTGGACAGGTGTAAGCGCGGTGGCTTGAGTGTTCTTACCCGTGTACTCCCTGGGCTTGGTGTAATCCTTGACCACATTCGTGCCAAGCACCCTTTGGCTGAGCTGGTCAAGCGAGTGCTGCAGGGGGCCATTGTAGGAGCGGAGCAGCGGCCGTCCCTCCTGTGCCACGGACGCCGCCCTGTCGGCGTTCCACCGCGTCAACCCCTCCAGGAGAAATGCCTGGAAGTGCCAGGGATTGGCACTTTCTCCTGAGGAGGAACACAGATCTGTTTAGCAGTTTATTCAGTGCACACAATGTGAATGACAGCGAGTCGATGACAGTGAAAGATTGACATGACAGTGAAGCATGTGAAACATACCTGGAATGAAGCGGTTGAGATGCAGGTGGAACGACTCCAGGGACGTGGAGCCTCGTGCACAACGGTACACCGGCAGGCTGATCCCCCCCTTGGTCATCCTGCCGGTCTCAGTGTACAGCTCCACGCCCGGCGGGTCCTGGATGCAATGGAGGTGGCGCCGCTGCTCCGTCCAGATCTTCTGGATGCGGTCTTGGTCCAGCAGGGAAATCCCCATGGTGCCTCGTCCATGGCACCGCCGAAGGTTTCCAGGAGGTCACCGATCAGCCGCTCCGTCTCCGCCGCTCCACGCGTGCAGCGACGGCAATGGAGAGCCATATTCTTGCGGCTGACGTGCCTCCACACTCCGGCGTCGGACGAGAAGGTCATCCCCTGCGCCTCAAGCATCCTCTTCTTCGCCTTGAGCAACCGGGCTGCGTCCCCTGGGTCCCACAAGAAGATGCACGAAGACAGCTGCTGCAGGAAGGGTTTATACAGCTGGTGGCTCTCGGTGGTGACACCTGTTATGGAAAAATGCATGTTATATCAAGTTATGGAACCATGATGTCTCTTACTGTGATGCTGTTTGTTTAATTATTGTTTTTGCCACAACGCACCTGACGCGAACCGCCGCATCAGGTGCCAGATGTCCAGCCGGACCACCAGCTTGTCCCACTTCCCGAACATGTCAGCTGTCTTGGATCCCCCGTGGGACGAACAACAGTCCCGGTCGACGTAGAGGAGCTGAGGCGGCTCCACCCCAGCGTCCCCATACTGCCGTATTAACCCAGCAGCCATGGGCAACAGGCCGGCACCCTCGGCGTCCGTGAGCACGGACATGAGCACCTGTCCTTGCTCGTTGCCGACGTTCGTTGCCCACGCTGCGGTCTGGGCAGCAGCACCGGCGAGCTTCCGGGTCACCTGTTTGAAAGAATAAAGCATCTCAGTAAGGCTGCACGCACATAGCTAGAGCGTGATACTCCGCACCACATTTATATACATATATATTTATACATACATAGCACCACATTTACCTTCTTGGTCGAATCCATCTTCAAAACCGTTCCAAAGACAGAGGTGACCCGGGCCTTCACGTCCTCCAGGCGGGAGAGGATGTCGTGGCAGTACACCATTAACAGCCATGCGTACTGGGGCACGGGTGGCGGTTTTGGTGGTGGGGTGCACATGCGCACGACACCTCGCGACGTGAAGGGCTCCATGACGCTGAGGTAGTGTATGGACCGCCGCATCCAGGCCTTTGTGTGTGCCTCACAGAGTTTTTTGTACAGCTGTGTGGCGCTGTTCCCCCGAGGACGCTCACGCAGCTGGATGATTACCCGCCGGTCGCAGGCAAGCCTACAGAGAGGAGCACATCATGTGTTACAGAAGAGCCACACACAGACACACTGTGACAGTGTTCAGACAGGTACTTACTTGTAGGTGAGGATTGCCGGCAAGAGGGCGCCACACACAGACACACTGTGACAGTGTTCAGACAGCTACTTACTTGTAGGTGAGGATTGCCGGGAAGAGGGCGCCACAAACAGACATACTGTGACAGTGTTCAGACAGCTACTTACTTGTAGGTGAGGATTGCCGGGAAGAGGGCGCGATGCCCCTCTCCCAGCTGACCCACGACCTCCTGCGACCAGGCAGCTACCTTCCTCTTACACCGACGGCACTCCAGGTACTCGGTGGCCATCAAGTACCAGCCGTCGATGTCCAGGACCCTCCGGATGGTCCTGTAGAGCCCACACTTGGTGAGGGCCCTATTACAGCATGTCGGCCGGACGCCCCACAGACGCAGGGGCGTCCAGAGGAACAGCCGACACGTGAAGTAGGGGTACGAGCTGCTGATTGGCCCAAAACCGAAAACGCTCAACAAACGCTCGACAATCCGAGCTGCTGATTGGCCGGCATCCAGAGAACATTGCTGGGCACAGAGCGAAAGAATGACATGCAAATACGTGAAGCGCTCCATATTTTTGCAGCTGTGATCAAAGCCTGCTTCACTGGACTTGATTCATCCCCTCCTGCCACTCTTTGTTTTCATTCTTGTTCTCTTGTGTCAAGAACTGGTGCATCTCCAATGTCTATAGCGCACTATCAGTTTTCCTGCCAACTCTTTTTTTTAATGCTTGTACTCTGGGGCCATCGACGAGTGTGTCCACTCCCTTTCTTCAGCAGATGCCGTTGAGGAACAGGGTTTGAACACAAAGGCAATATCTCCAACCATATACACACCATATTCTCTCTGAAGCAAGATTCTTCCGAAATAAATAGGAGCGTTTCGTTTTCAGTCTTTTCTCTAAGGGTTCGAACCTGAGAGCTTGTGCTTTCAAAGAAGGTCCCAGTTTCAATTCACTCGAACATCCAGAGCACATCAAGGGCACGCGCCGTGCACAAAAAGACATGTCTGAAGGAAGGGGTGAGGAGAGGTGGTGACATGGAGCTCAATTTCAATGGCACCCAGAAAATCTTGCCGTGACCCTGATTCGAACCAGGGTTGCTGCGGCCACAAGGCAGAGTACTAACCACTATACGATCACGGCGAGCTTTCGGTCTACCCGACGTGTCCCTGAATACAAAGGGGCCTTGTCAACTTTAGCTTGCAGACAAAACTGTTTCTTACCAACATAACTCAGGGGTAATCCTGTAACAGTGACTCTGGAGAAGAAGTCACTGAAAGAAAAGGATTCTGTTTTTCCTTTTATAAAGTTTAAGCTAGGCCTCCAGAAGGTTACAAACTAAAGCAGGCGCATGCTGTCAACGTAGTCGGCAGGATTCGAAGCTGCGCCGGGAGACCCCAATGGATTTCTAGTCCATCCCCTTAACCACTCGGCCACGACTACAAGCTGACTGAAAGGGGCACGTCGTTTGTGGATTGGTGCCTTGCAGCGTCGCTGCCCGAGGCCAGTGTAGATCAGCAAGAACTCAACAACAAAACGTACCGCTCCTCAAAAAGAGGCTCGTTCACCCGAACAGGGACTTGCACTCTGGACCCTCAAATTAAAAGTCTGATGCTCTACCGACTGAGCTATCCAGACTCTTGCTCGAGAAGCGTGCGTGCTGCGTGGGAACGCACAGCAAAATGAATCGTATTGGCGCAGAAAAAAGAGTGTCCTCCAATGCTTTGCATTTCCTTCTTCGAAGATTCAGAATGGCCGTCAAAACGTCTGCTATGTCAAAATATATTTGCTAATTAGTGGGAATGCAGCCTAGTAGACTGATGATAATAGTAATTAAAGGAAAATAATGCTAGGAAAAAGAACAAATACTCACTGCTACTTGTCTGGAAAGCCTCTTCACACGCTTCAATGCTGTTGACTTGCCGCGCTCCTATCGTTATTGTAAACTTGTGTCAAAGGCGCAGTTGTTTGTAGCCAGTGGCGCAAAAAGTGGGTATGCGCTATATGCGGCGCATAGGGGCGCCGCATCATGAGGGCGCCAAAGTGATGGTTAAAATTTTTTTTATTTTTTATAAGTTATATACATTTATATAAAATTTATACAAGTTAAATATAAAAAAAGTTATATAAATTTTAGAGGACTAACAGGCTAGAGTAGGCGTCGGTGCCCTCATAATATTCCATCATTCAATTTATTTTGACATAGAAGGGTATCGCGAGCGGGCGGGGGCGCGCGCGTGAGCGCTGAGGAGCAGCACAGGAGTGCGTTATCGTTGAAACTCGAAAAAGATGAATGAAGCAAAAAAGCGGTCGGGGGCTAAAAATAGAAAAAGAAGGAGGTTAAAGGACATGGCATGTCAAGGGATGCGACAGCAGCTAAATAAGTGGATGGTGAAATGCAACAGGTATGTGATGTTTGTGCTTGGAGGAGGCTTGCAAATATTCATGTTAAGAGACTAACGTTTGCTAACTCTGGGAATGTAGCAGCCAGAGCTAGCTAGTTTAGAATATGCAAAACCGAGGTTGATGAGCTGAAAACTAAAAAATATAAGGTAGCATGTACAATAAATGACAAGAATCTGGAAAACAACTAATGCAATATCTCTGGTTTACCATGGAATCATGCGTAGATTTGCTACCAAGCTTGGAGGCTTGCAAATATTAATGTTAACAGCAAGTGTTTGCTAACTTAATGCAAAATAATATTGCTGATATCTACATTTAGATTTTGGTTAAACCTTATGGTACCAATCCCATGCATGACATATCTCAATTTTATTAAAGTAAAATAACAACTGGAAAATATAAGGTAGCATGCACAATAAATGACTAGAAGCTGGAAAACATGACTTATGCAATAAGGCTGGTTTATCATGGAAACAAATAGATTTTGTTTTACCATTCATGTATGTTCATGTTAGCTGTGCTATCAGACATACAAGCTATAGTTACATCTGCTGGGTGACATGGAAGCTGTATTTAGGGTCACATCTCTCTCTCTCTTTAAAGATCTGTGCTATATAATATGTATGATCTGTTGTGGCAAAAATTCATCTCAAACAAACATCACTGCGTAAGAGACACTCAGAGTCAAATTATATAAAATAGAAGTATTTATTCTTGCAAGAATAGGAGCAGTCTAATACACAGTTGTTACCCTGTGCAGAAGAGTGACACACCCCCAGACAGACTGAACTAGCTTTTATCTTAGTTTCAAGGCCTTCTTCCCCCCAGAGCCTTCCTCCCAGTAGTTTTCCATAGACGTCACTAGTTGGCCCACTAAGCTCCCCTGCACCAAATGGCCTTCTGACATCTAGGTCAGAGGTCCTTGTTTGTCTGTTCTCTGGAGTGTCTCCCCCTTCTGCCTCCCCAGGTACATAAACAGAATCTTCTCTCACTACAAGTGAGAGACACACATGTGACATTATTTGCATCATCTATATTTTACTAAAGATCAATGAATATCATTAAAATTGCCACCACAACTCCTCACTTTTTATCATTATGATTACCCATAATCACAATAATAAACAATAAGACAAATTTTAAGTCATATCATCACACTTATACTCTTCATCTCTGGTTTTCACTGACCACTCTCTTAAACATTTGTGAAATAACATTTGGAAAAGTAAAAAGCTTAGGCTGTTTTTGTGGGGATAGTCCCTTAAGTATTAGCAAGCAAGTAAAGACTTTATCTGCGGCCGGGCTGAATGAATAAGCACTGTTATTGCACTCCCGACCTAGGTCGGACCCTCAGTCACCTCAGTATAAACAAGAAATAGTGTATAGTTTAAGTAGGAAACACATCAATTTAACACCCTGGTTATCATTACACATCTTGAAACCCACATGGCATTTCAACAGGCTAAGAAATACGAAGAAATAAAAGTAGAATAAAATCCCTCATTTCGACCCCTCTCCTTGTACGTCAACACATAGCAGATAACCACAGCTTTTAACCTTCTGTTCATATCAAAAACATTCATAGAAATAAAGAAAAAGAAAAGGAAACATACACTTTAACACATGTCACAGTAGCTCCCACTACTTGTATCATCATATTTTGTTCATCCAATTGAACAGACTCCCAGCTTTAACCAGTCTCTTTACTGAGCTGGAAACACACTATAATGTATGGTAAACATAACAATATTGATAATCCTATCGCTGAAATTGGTAGTACAGTACCCCCAACCCCCCAAAGATTAACCAATCTTATCCATTTACCATCAGTCCACGCCCATTTCCATACATCGCCTCCATTTTCCTAACCATATTTTCTTAACCTTTAACTCGATTCAGCCAATGGTTTTACTTAGTAAGCTCTATTTAACACCATATTTAATAAAATCTATCCAGAAAAGGTTTTATATTTTTTTTTATCCATTCTTTTAACCAATGTAGTTGTTCAAAATTAACTCTAATATTTCCATTACGGACACAATCAATATATTATCTACATTTACAATCAAATCAATACCTAGTTTGATTCAATCAAACAAAATCATCACAAAAACAGATTCTTCTGTTAAACTTAAACCATCAGTTGTGTCGATCATCTCGTTCGCCCCACGGACGTTCCGTGTTCTTTTACCTTTAACTTTTAATTCAAATCCTCAAAATAATCACAAAACCACATTCTTAAACCATTAGTTGGTTCACATCCTCCTCCAGGCGTGTTGATCATCTCGTTCGCCCCATGGACTATGGGATGGTTGTGGCCTGTTGGTGTAGGTGAGAGGCTTGGACCCAGGTGTCACACTCTCCAACCATTTTCTGATCCTTATAAGGTTTTCCCTTAAATCACGACCGCACCCCCACTGGAGTGAACTGTCACCTGTGAATGGAGACCTTAAGTATTTTGTTAGTGACCGCTTGTCTTGCCGCTCGTCCCCTTTGGTGTGACCTGTGGAATCTTCACCATTTGTTCACCTTGCTGATGATATGCATTAAGAATTTCAAGTTTATTCTCATTTTACAAATCATCTTATCACTAAATAATTTCTTCCTCACTTAATAGCACTCGGGGTCCTTTTACCCTGAAAAACACTCAACCCACTTTGCTCATGTCCACAACACAATATTTATAGATTTGGAACAGAATTAGTTCTGTTTTCTGCAATCCTTCCTGACATTCTGCAAAAGGAAAATCTTAAGTTATGCGCTGCGCAGGTGTGGCCTTGTTTCTTTCTGCCACACTAATAACCCAGGCCAGGATAGTTAGTCAAATTCATCCATAACCATTATTTTATTTGGCACATTTTGCCCTATCTCCCAATCCTGCATGCTCTCTGTAAAGAGAAACAGATTTCGAGGTTATTGTCAGATAGTAAAGTACGTAGTTTCTTTTGTCTACTGTTCTCCCGTGGCCTTCGATGCCCTGGCGTTTCCTGTTGAAACAATCTTTGTTATTGGTGTGTGCGGCACACTCACAGACATCCATTTTGTTAGGCAGAAAAAATGGCTTCTTTCAGGGCTTTTATCAAATTACCCCTAGTGTTCTCCCAACATTTATTCAGCAAATGTGAACCCCTTAATAAACCATATTTGGCAATTGTTATACCATCTCCCTCTTGATGCACGACACAACTCGAGCATCAATTTAACATAACATTTAACATAGTGTTTTTTATAAAGTTTGCCATCAACACTAACCCAAACGTTGTCCTTCAGACAAATTTCCTCCAGACATCTTTCTCTGCCTCTGAAACAAAAATATTACATTCTTCACTTAAAGCCACAATCTCATCTTCTTATCGAAGTATTTGAAAGGCAACGGCCCTCAGTCTCACAGCGTATTCTGCTTTTCAGGCCTGTTGTTTGGTCTCTCAAGTCAGTCATCTACAAACATTTCCAAAGTCATCAATTTTCCCTATCATTTCAGGTCGTGCTGTGCAGACTTGGTCAATGTCAGTCAATCATTCAATCATTTCTCCCCCTTTGTTCACAATAATCATAAATGTGAGGGGCTCTCTTGATAATTTCATGTTGACTTAGCCAATATGTCACTTTGTTGTTTCCCTCAAACCTACAACATTTTCATTTATCTCAGCCCATGCCAGATGGTGATCTACAACTACACAATTCCAATTTACTGATCTTCAAATCTACATTATGTATGACAAAAGTATTACTACCAGACAGAGCTTGATGGCCAATCAACTTAAAGCTTGTCCCATGTTCTGTATTGTCTCTTCATCAGAATTATCAGCTTCTTTAAAATTTGTCATTTGCCTTAACCCATCTGTAATGATAAACTCATTCCAGAGGTTAATGACGCAATATACACACCATTCAGGCGGAATATAAGTGCCCCAAACTAATACATACAAGACATAAAGTGCTGTCACCATCACACACACACACTCATACTAGACACACATATGTTAACTGTTCTTTCTCAATGTTCACTTTTCTTTATATTATTGCTAAAAGATTTAAATTTTAAATAAGATTTTAAACTTCCCATTTTCCTGTAGCTTCTACCTAATTTTACATGGTATCTTAACCACTTTCAAAGCACGTCTGTTCATTATTCATTTGATTTTTAGACAAGTCAGCTGGGTTGTTTTGTTTCATTATCATTATTTTGCTTCAGCTTGCTCTAGCAGGCAGATAACATAAAGACAGACACAGTTACCATCCCTTCCTCCAATTCAGGCAGTCTCTCTCACTATAACAAATAATTTTTCCCCCAGCCTCCTAAGGCTGTAACTTAGACAAAATTTGTATTCATTACAATAACCTTTGACCATTCACCTTTGTCATCCAGACTTTCCTTAAATCAAAAGCTGTCTTCATCTTTAGCCACCACCATGTCTAACGACCTTCAAGAGTTAAAACTATGTCATAGACCTATTAGTTCAAAATCAACACTATGATTTTCCTTGCCCATAAGGCAAACCAGTACATAAAAAGTTTTGCTACTGTCTCCACAACAGCTAATGGGAATCACTTCATGGCCTCAGCTGGCTCTTGAAAGCCCACTCCTGTTAGCCCTTTATCTATAATCTCCATCAGGGTGTTTTCCCCTGGCATATTTGCAGACGCTTGTCACAATAAAAAAACAAGCCATACAACTAATGCGGTTTCTTCTGGCGAGTGGTATATATAGAGGAGCTTTGCTTTATTGGGGAGACATGCCGTGACTCGTCACCGCGTCATCTCCCCTTAACGGCATAAGTACGCTGCTGGCCTCACAGCTCCTGCTCAACCCTCATACCTGTCTCACATAACACACCTCCATTCAGGAGATGCCCAATGACTTTACGTGATCCACTCTGGCTTAGGTTGCCCCCTGTCTGGCCAAAGAAGGTCTTACCCGTCATCGAGATGGTCACTCGTGCCCACTGGTGACCGCTCTTTCCAATCACACAATCAGTTCTCTTCAACAGACCTCAGCTGTTTTCTGGAGCTTAGGTAAGGCACGTTCAAGAGTCACCAGAGCCATTCGGATTGCCTAATAGTGTTCACACAGGGAGACAGGTCAAAAACAACAGTATTTAATCACTTAAATCCATTAACTATCTTAAAAGCAGAAACCTAGCTGCTTAGATTATACTCAGTGAATTTAGATCACAACCGTACATTCAGCGTACTTCATCTGTAGCCGGAGCCATCGGTCCTGAATGGTGGAGACTAAATGAGACAAAGTTGTTACTGGTCCTAAAATACGCTAATCAAAATGTCACCTCTATCGTTTAAGGTCTGTATTATTATTTTAAAGACTTCTTTAAAGTCATTCAGTTTTACTTAAATCCATTTACAAATACAAATTGCCCTCTGAACGGCAATGATTTCTTTTAACCTCTCCATGTCTATGATTTTCAACTTAAACACTGTGCTTTACTTATGACACAGGCTCAGATAACAGCTTTTAGCTGACATTGAATCAGAGAGAGACTCTGAGGCATTCAGGACTGGTACACTGCATTTTCATAAAACTTTTAACATCAGACTTTATCTACCATATTTTAACTCTAGCCCAGCTTAAGGCATCTTTGCCAGAAATTACATGTGTTTCAAATAAACATATTATTTATATTTGTCTTTTGCCCACCTCAGGGAATTTAGACATTACAAATTTCCACTCAGATTGAGTCTCTGTCGCACTGGCTGTTTCAGGCACAGCACACATCAGATTTAGATAAGCGAACTGTTTCATTACAGCCAATAGCAGACTTATCTTTTGGAAGCAAAACATCAGCTTCTAGTTCTTTCATGGTCAACTTTTCAAGCTGTTTGTTTAATCAGATGCCTTTCAACACATTTTACATTTAGCAACTGTTAATTCAGTAGCCTACTGCTTCTGCTTATTTGTTCTTACATAAAAATAATTATTCTAGTTCTCAATCTCGTTTCACATTTCTCAATCTCAATTACCATAGTTTAATATTTGACTTAAATTTTTCCTAGGAGTTTATCAATCTCCAATCGGGATTCACACAAACCTTTACGAGGCTATCACACTATGCTTATGATACATTTTGATACACATACATCTTTTGCAGTTATCATTTTCCATGAGATTAGTCTCTCTATATAACCTAAACTCTTTTTTAAAATGTTTAGTTAACACACAATCATCCTTTTAGTTACTTTTATATATTTTATCACATTTGTTGGAGTCATTATCTGTAATTTTACCTCACCCTGTATTCATCAGTTCACTTATAAAAATTACTATTATAGATCTTTTCTTCAAAAGGATTCACTTTAAGACTTCAATCTTTTGACCTTGTTTTTATCTCTTACTCTTTCTCAGACGAAAACTTTAATATCGTTATATAAACACTGATCTATTTTCAACCCCACATTATTATCAGAAATGTGTCACGTGTTAAATGGTCCTGCTGACCACAATCAAGACACTCTCTGTCATCTGGTTGGTTCGTGTGTCAGCCTCAACTACAGCATCAGACACCTTGCAGTTTGATCACTGTGAGCTTCCAAAGGGCTTCAACTTAACTGCACACCCTTGAAGCAGTGTGTGTCCCATTCAGGAATGTAAACAGACCCACTGATAAGCAGTTCTCTGTATTCCTTTGACCATCCACCAATGGCGGATTCAATCACAATAGCCAACTCATACTCTTCATCATTATTATTGGCAGAACATAATTTCATGAGCAGGACAGAGAATGCTCAAAATATTCGAATTTGTTTTCTGTCTTTACCTTACTAATTTGGTATTATCATCAACAACACTAATTACAAGTACTGTTGCTGTTATCCCAGCTTATCTTTTACAAAACATCATCTGCAAATCTCTTCAAAATGAGATCTTCAGAGCAGAGCTGTTTACAGCATTTGCTCTCTTCTGTCTCACTATTTATTTATTTATTTTCCCGGACTGTTCAGTTACTCTTCATAAAGTGTAACAATTTGTACATCATTATTTTCATTACAACTGGTTTGAAGCCTTTTCCCTTCCATCACATGGTCAGTCTGCAGATTCAACTTGATATTATCATTATTGTCTCAGTCTTATCTCTACTGTTTCTCCAAAACAGATTATATTACTCAGTCCATAAATTACACAGACAACCATTATAGCTACTTGCTTCAATACCCTTATTTTCTTAACATTAATAAAATAAAGCAGATATATCATCATTTCAATCATTATTTTATCAAAATCTAGAATTGTTCCCCATTCTGCTTAAAACATTCTTCATATCATGTTAATCCCTGTCAATCATACAATGCCTTATTTTATTCTAAAACTTTTCATATCATTTAAACAGTTAATTTGACTTCCATAAATTCTGTCAGACTATGTCTATTTTCATCACATATAGTTTTCTACTATATTTCTCCTTTCTTTTCCCTACATGCCAGTTCCTTCATTATCCTCTCCTTTCTTTTCTCAAACATGCCAGTTCCTTCATTATCTAACCAGTACATGATTGTTTGCACAATCCCCACACACACATGTCTCACACACCACCTTTTTGTTTTTTCACTTCCCTCTTCCACCAAGTCTCACTTACAGCTCCCTCTATTTCACACAGACAGCCTTATTGCTTCTTCCTACTTCAATATCTAAAACATACATTTCCCCCCATACTTTCCTAGTTCTACAGAAAACCGGTGTATCAAATTTGGCATGCTTACTCTGAGATTTTCCCATACTGGCTGTTTTCTGTTCCCTGTGGATTTCTCTTCAACGCGCGTTTTCTCTAATCTGTTTAGGCGTCCCCAACAGACCCGATTCTTTCTTTTAACCCAAATCGGTCGGGTTGCACTATTAGTGCCCTCCTAATTAAGGTTTACCAAAAACTGTTCTGGTTCCCCCTAATTAGCCTCAGTACCTAAAAACAATTTGCTCCGTCGTGGAACAAATAATTTTCAGGGTACTTATCTGTTTGAAATCTCTTGATCTGTTACAGTTCTCACTTAATCCCAGATTATTTATCTGCTTGAAATTTCTTGTTCTGTTACAGACCTCAATTAATCTCAGATCATTTTCCCTCGTATCTGTTTGAAATTTCTTGATCTATATAGATCTCAATTAATCTCAGATTACGTACCACAGAAACAGCCTTCAGCCAATATGGTTCAATTTCACTCTTCTCCCCAATTAAACTGAATTTAATTAACTTACCCAAAAGAAAATAAATTTAACTGTCTCTTACCAGAGATGCTTCTGTTGCCACCGGGTTCTTTCAATTGATTCCAGTGGAGTTTCTCCTGGCCCTGATAGCGGTCGGCCCCTCTCTCTGAAATTTACGAGGTAGAGCTGGAACTGCTCAGTCCAGGTGGCCAAACACCGTCCGCTCTCAGGTCCAGAAGGCACTTCCAAGGAATCCCACTATTCTGACACCAATCTGTTGTGGCAAAAATTCATCTCAAACAAACATCACTGCGTAAGAGACACTCAGAGTCAAATTATATAAAATAGAAGTATTTATTCTTGCAAGAATAGGAGCAGTCTAATACACAGTTGTTACCCTGTGCAGAAGAGTGACACACCCCCAGACAGACTGAACTAGCTTTTATCTTAGTTTCAAGGCCTTCTTCCCCCCAGAGCCTTCCTCCCAGTAGTTTTCCATAGACGTCACTAGTTGGCCCACTAAGCTCCCCTGCACCAAATGGCCTTCTGACATCTAGGTCAGAGGTCCTTGTTCGTCTGTTCTCTGGAGTGTCTCCCCCTTCTGCCTCCCCAGGTACATAAACAGAATCTTCTCTCACTACAAGTGAGAGACACACATGTGACATTATTTGCATCATCTATATTTTACTAAAGATCAATGAATATCATTAAAATTGCCACCACAGATCAAGTGGCAAACAGCAACGAGGCTTTTGTTGACCACTTGGACAAAATCTGTTTCTGTTTTTTTTTTTTTTTTCACTGACATAATTTATGTCATCATTGTTGTCATTGTCACAAGTACAGGGATTTGCAAAGAAAAAAAGAACATTTTCTGGGATAAGGAAGATTTGATGGATAATCAGGACAAATGACAGCTACACACAATATGATTATATATATATATATATATATATATATATATATATATATATATATATATAGAAGAAAAGAGGGAGGAAAGGGAGAAAAAGAAGAGGAGAAAAAAGGAGCAAAACGTACAATATATACATTTTTATCTACTTTCTTATCTTCTCAACATTGTTTACACACAGTTCTGCACTTATTGCAAGGTTTATCATCACTTTAATTGCATGTCTCTTGCGGGATTCGAACCTATGCCGTGGCAATATCGCTTGCATCTTCGCTTGTTCTCTAGTCTCGTAGTGCATTCCGGAAGTACTACATGCAATGCATTGTGGGTAACGTAGTCATTTTTAACACAGGAACTCTTTTCCATATAAATCCCTACAGTAGTAACCCTGTGGTCATGCAATTATGCACATGAATGCATTTAAAGCAAACGCTCTTGTAAGTAAACATATTTTGTGATGTTAACAAATCAATATTCAAATAATTAACTCAAAATGTCACATGCTACATTTAAAGCTATAACAGTATTAACAGTGTATAAATGTAAACAACTCTCCCATCATGTTTCCCCTCCTTTTTTGTAAACTCAATTATTTGAAAGACTACATCTGTGCAGCACAAGTGAATAAAACATATTCCAAATTGAGTGTTGGGTTTTGTGAATAAATGTAAAATGATTCTGCAAGTAATTCTGGCTTTAGTTTTAACAATTACATTCAATGGATGACACTCACTGTCCTGGTATTCAAGAGGAAATTACTTAAAAACGTGAAGACTGTTATTGGCTCCAATAAAATTATTAAACTTTATTGTAACAGACAGACAAGTAATGGTGACAGCAATTATACACTCTTCCTCCAGTCATCCAGGGTCAGTCCTGATGCTGGACAGTACCACTGCCCCTTCAGCTGGGTGTGTCCAGTCCTTTTATTTTGTCCTGTCCAAACCCCTTGCAGGTGTAGTGGTACTTTTCGTTTGTCAGCCTCTTCCGTGGCGGTTCCCCCTTTGACACTAGCTCCTCATCCTCATGGGCAGCTTTTTTCAGCTATTGGAACATGTCTCAATAAACGTAAACTATTAGAGATTGCAATGAATCTATCATATATATAAAATCAGATACAAATAGGATTGGTATGAATAATAATGCTTTGTTATTAACAAAATGTTATGATAATAATTATGACCGCCGCTACATCTTGTAATAATAATGAGAAAAGAAGGAGAAAATGCATATTAAATTATGTCATAAATTATTTTTTAATTAAATACTGATTGGGCCAACAAGTTGCACACTCTTGCCAGGATTTGCACCTGGAGTCTCCCACCCAAAGGATGGACGTGTTACTATTACACCACAAGAGTTGTTTTTTTTGTTTGTTTTTTGAAATAGTTGCATCAGCAACTATCCTATGTATTTTGTTTTTTGAAAATAGTTGCAACAGCAACTATTTTTTTTTTTCTATTTGCAACAGCAAACATACTTTTTTCTACTTTATTTTCTTGCTTGTTTTTTCTTTGCAGATGGTTTGAACAGTGAATGTGAACATTTTCTTAAAATAAATAAAACATATTATTAAAAATATTTATAAAAAAGAATGTATTAGGTGCATTTACAAAGAGCTTCTCCACTCCTCAAGGGTCTGTCCAGATGCAGGGCAGTACCATTTGCCACGTACCTGTGAGTGTCCAGTTTGCTTTGATCTAGGTTGACCACACAGCTTACACTCATAGTGGTAGCTCTCTTTTGCCTTTCTCATCTTTGGGGGCTCACCTTTCCTCAGTCGCTCCTGGTTCTCAAGGGCTGCCTTGCGTAATCGCCATTCACGCTGGCGATTAAAGGGATCTAGTGCTTGGTGAGGGAACCTAGGTTGGTCGGGACAGTAGGAGGTGGATGAACAGCCCTGGGTGGATGCTGAGGGTGGTGGTTGGGTGGCAGGCCAGCCCTGGATGGATGCTGAGGGTGGTGGGTGGGTTGCAGACCAGCCCTAGGTGGATGCTGAGGTTGGTGGGTGGGTTGCAGACCAGGCCTGGGTGGATGCTGAGGGTGGTGGGTGGGTTGCAGACCAGCCCTGGTTGGAGGACCAGCCCCGGGTGGATGCTGAGGGTGGTGGGTGGGTTGCAGACCAGCCCTGGTTGGAGAACCAGCCCTGGGTGGATGCTGAGGGTGGTGGGTGGGTTGCAGACCAGCCCTGGTTGGAGGACCAGCCCTGGGTGGATGCTGAGGGTGGTGGGTGGGTTGCAGACCAGCCCTGGTTGGAGGACCAGCCCTGGGTGGATGCTGAGGGTGGTGGTTGGGTGGCAGGCCAGCCCTGGATGGATGCTGAGGGTGGTGGGTGGGTTGTAGACCAGCCCTGGGTGGATGCTGAGGTTGGTGGGTGGGTTGCAGACCAGCCCTGGGTGGATGCTGAGGGTTGTGGGTGGGTGGAGGACCAAACATGAGAGTGTGCCAGGGGTGCCTGGTAAGAAGACCAGCTCTGGTAGTGTGTTGGGGATGGCTTGTAGGCAGAGGACCAGCCCTCCATACACCTGTTTTGAGAGGAAGCAGCATCGTGTTTGGCAATAGCTGCGTCTCCCCCACCTGTGTGTGGAATAGCAGGTGTTCTGGAACTGTGTCGCTGGCGGATTTTTGCCTCGCCCTCACGGTTCTCAGGCTCCTGGAACTCCAAAAGAGTGTGTCCATGCTGAACTGGCTGTGATGGTAGGTCACAAACCTCCAGGAGGGATTTTTTAGCCACGGCAATCTGCTGTGGAAGCTGCACACCCTGAAGTAAAGAACCCCGTTCAGTTCTCTTTTGGCGATCATGCAGCCTGCAGAGACAGAAAACAAAACACACACAAGAGTTTTTCAGAACATTTTTCAGTGTGTTAATTGTTAAAAATTTTGTTCAAATATGCAATTCAATCAATTTATGAAGATATTAAAAATGAACTCACCAGGAGGACACAGTGGTGTTGTTAATGTTTACCAGTACCAGGTCACTCCTGTCCATGATCTCTCTGCAGTCCTCAACTAGCTGCTTGATGTGAGAGTATGCCATGACAATGGACTGGGGTATGGCAAATGTCCTCCCTTTATTGTCCTTTGGCCTATTTCTGGCTTCCTTGTACTCTTTGTACAGCTTGAGAGCAACACACTCTGAAATTCTGTTTTGGTCTGGTCTGTGAGCAGCCTGACCATGGACCATGAACAATCTGCAAATAGATGACCAGATCACATAGTGCTCATTATATATGCATGTTCACATATTGACATAAATACATTGATACAAATACTAAAGAATATAGCTATATGAGATGTGGATACCTCTCAGCTGCTTGCTGGCCTGGAGCAGAGCCACTGCACTTTCTTGAAGCCCTCCAAGGTCCTGGCAACGTTGTTTTTTTGCTCTTGAGGGTGTATCTGGTGGGGGTCTGGTCAAAGACACTTAGATGTGAGTATAACCTCAAAATCTCTGCCACTTCAGCATTGGAGAGTTTTGTTATAGTTCGGTTAAGCCCAACCAGGTAACCTGCCAAGGCATCAACTGCCTCCCATCCAGGAATCCCTCTGGCATCACACCTAGTGTCCTGTTACAAGAATTGAACCAATAAACACCATAAAATTTTAAACATCTGGTACAAGAGCAAATATAAAGAAGCCCACATTTCTGATGGTGAAACATTATCCACTTTACCGTAGCTGGAGTGACGAGCACACTCTCCTCAAATGGGGTGAGGACGGGACTTGCGGAGGCATCTCTCTCATCAAATCGGGTGAGGACGGGCCCAGAAGAGGCATTACTCTCCTCCAATGGGGAGTAGATGGGCCCAGCAGAGGCATTACTCTCCTCCAATGGGGAGTAGATGGGCCCAGCAGAGGCATCACTCTCCTCCAATGGGGACCTGGGATCTGGCCAGGACCTAGGGCCTAGGGCCACTGCTTCCAAATTGCTGAGGTGATTAATAAAAGTATACACAGAATAAAGAATAAATAAAGAATAAACAATCTTTTACATTTTTTGTGTCTCTTCTACATTAAAAATGAACTGTTTATTAGTTTTCCAATATTTTTTTGATGTCTGATATACTCTTGATATAATATTACCTGCAATGTGAGGTCATGAGCCTGTGGTACGGTCACATCAGGACATTCGTCCTCGAGGACTTCATCCAAGATCTCAGGCAGGATGTACCTCACCAATACCAATCTGCTGGCTCATAAGATCTCCTCTGTTGGACTGTGCCAGAAGATATTCTACAGCAATACGCTCTCCTGCAATAAGTATTCACCAAGGGAAAAATTATTCTTTTACTTGCCTACCATGTCACAATATAGGTCTGATCATCATCAACAGCAGACTTTTCTTACCGTTAGGTTTCCCAGGGGGGATAAACTCTGGAAGAAGAGGTTTTCCCAACACTTTGTTGCTGAGCGTATTCACATTGGACATCAAACGAATGTTATACAGCTTTGTCCTGGATGTCTCAGTCATAGAAAGTGCTTGTGCTGACCGGTTTAAATTCCACCTTGACACACCCTCAAGCATGTACATCTGAGTGTGCAATGCATTGCATCTCCACCCGGATGAGACAAAAAACAGGATCACTGATTACAACAAATTAAAACAATATTATGTCAACATTCAATAGCAAAATATACCAAATGTGTGTGAGGTTTTAACATGCCTGGAATGAAAGCAAACTGGTGCTTATGAAAGCTTTCCAGAGAGGAGGACCCTCTGCTGCATCTTAGCACATCCAGTGTCTTCTCTCCTTTCTCCAGCCCTGACCCAATGTTTGTGTAAAGCTGCACTCCTGGTGGATCCTGAATGCAGGCAAGGTGCTTTTGCTGTACCTCCCACACTTGAGACATGCGTTCATGGTTTATAAGGTGCAGCCCAGTGCCGTCCACAAGGTGCCACATGGAGTCAAGAAGACTTTTGATGAGGGCACGAGTCTCCTCCACTCCACGGGTTTTCCTGCGGCAGTGCTTGGCTAGCTCTTTAGAGCTGATGCTCGCCAACACCTGGGCATCTGTTGGCTCGTGGCCCTGATGATTTTGCCTCAGCTCTGACCGCTTCGCCTCTTTCAGATGACAGATGTCCTGGTAATCCCATTCAAAAATGCAACTCGACAATTTGGAGCAACGTACCGTACAGTGGATGGTGTTCTGTGGTGAGACCGTTGGTGAATCGCCTCATAAAGTGGAACACATCCAACCGCACAGTGGACGTCCATGGCCGAAACCAATGGAGAACTGGGCTCACTCCTGTGTAAAAGCATTTTTTGGTTTGTATTGTCACCAACTGCCTTAATTTGGCAAAAAAAACATCAACACAAATTACAGGAAACCCACCTCTGTCACTGCAACAGTCTCTATCCACATAGATAGCAGCTGGCTGTGGCTTACCAGCATCCCTGTACCGTTGAACGATCACAAGTCATCCAGCCCAGCCCCCTCGCCGGTTGTGAGGACCGAGTTGAGGACCTGACCATACTCGTTCCCCACATTGGACATCCATGTTGCCGTGTTCTCAATCCCCCCAGCAAGTTTTTTGGTAACCTGTTATAACAAAAGTATATACATCATTAGCATATGTATTCTTATCAAACCCTAAAAGAACAAATGAGCTCAAGCTTATATAGGTTTACATTTACCTTCTTAGTGGAATCGAGCTTCAGAATTCTGCCAAACGTTGAAGTGATGACACCTTTGAGTTCATCAAGGTGACCGACAACATCGTTGGCATGCACTGTCTCGAACCACTGGGCCAGGGGCAAGGGAGAGAAGGGTGGTGGTGGTGGGGGATAAACAGCCTGGGACTGCTTCAGGCAGGATCTGTGAAATAGTCACAGGATCTCCTAGCCCACTCCTCACTGTGTGCCTCTTGAAAGGCCTGCTGCAGGTAACTGGAGCTATTCCCTGCTGTTCTAGGACGCAAAAGTGTCACACATTTTCTGTCCAGTGCCAAATGTGTAGTCAACACAGCAGGGAATTTGTTGCGGTTTAGAGGGGTCAAGTTGCTTTAAAATGTCACTACTCCAAGGACAGACAGGTTGTTTGCACTGGCTGCACCTTGGGTAATCTCCCCCTATTAAATAGTACTTGCTATCCACATCAATGACCTCTCTGACCTTGGTGTAAATGCCAGAGTGGTGCATCTTTCGGTTGCACAGAGTGCATTTCAGAGGGATGCCCCACATACGCATTGGTGCCCAGGAACATCCTCTGTCGAAAGTAATCATGTGGGTTTGGAGGTGCCACAGATCTGATTGGGCTTGGGGGGTGGTGCCAATTCTCCCTGACATTCTGTCTCAGCTGCCAACTTGCGTCATAGAGGATGTGGGCAATCCACTCCCGATCACCTGGCTTGTTGACCCGGAGGAACGGCTTTGGCAAAAACCTGGCCCGCCTTACCTCTGGAAAGCACAGAGGGACTGGGAGCCCTGGTGCTGCTGGAGGAGGAGCAGAAGCAGGAGAAGGAAGAAGTGGTGTGCCACTCTGAGTCGCTGGTGCCATCTCAGATAGTGTGGAAGGGCTAGGAGCAGGAGCAACTTGGAGACAGATGGTTGGTGTCGTCTCTTGGGCTGTGAGGCAGACTGGAGCTGGAGCATCTCGGGGAGAGACGATTGGTGTCGGTGTCATCTCTTGGGCTGGGGTAGTGGAGGGACGGGCTGAAGGGGTTAGAGGAGAAATGTTTGGGAGGTCTGTGGGAGATTTTGAGACATGACACTTCTCAAGGTGCTCTGATAACCTGACAGCACCCATGGCCTTTGTGCCGCAGTGCTCACACTGCTCCTGGACATGGAAGTCTGACAGGTGCTGAGTAAACTGGTCAAAGAGCACTTCCTGAGCACAAAGGGAGCATGTCATGGTATTATCACCGCTCCCTGTCTGCTGTGGACCTGCTGCGGTCCCTGTCTGCTGTGGACCTGCTGCGGTCCCTGTCTGCTGTGGACCTGCTGCGGTCCTTGTCTGCTGTGGACCTGCTGCGGTCCCTGTCTGCTGTGGACCTGCTGCGGTGCTTGTCTGCTGTGGACCTGCTGCGGTCCCTGTCTGCTGTCCTGACTGAGGGAAACAATATTTTGTATTTACTCTCTATATCCTCTTATCCTCTAAATCACACAAAACTCTGCATCAAAACAGTGATTTGGAGAATCAAGCACAACGAAGAACCAGCCATGGGAAACAGCTGTAGAGGAAGCATTTGTCAGCATCTTTGTCTCATATCATATGTTTAAGGATTCAATGACATTACTTACATCATGGTAGCCACATTTGCAGGGGATCTTTTTCTCAAAAATTTCTTTTTTTCTGACCGTTAGGCCAAATGCAGGGGTCAGGGGACAATTCTTTATCCTCTCTAACACTGCCTTCCAACGTCTGCTCCCAGGTCTCTGGCCAGTGGAAAATTTATATTTCCCCTGGGCAAACAGCATCATGACGCCGGTCCAGAATGAATCTGGCTTTCCTTCCTTTGGCATCTCTATAGGACAAGAGGCAGTCATTAGGCTGTTGTAGGCAACATGTAGGTCTACATGCACAGACAGACAGACAGATAGATAGGAAATTATGCAACTACAATATAAGGTTGTATGTTTTTTTCCACAGTCTCAACTAATTTGGTCAGGAATATTTCAAGTCTTAAGTTTCTGAGACACTGTTTCATTTATATTGTTATGCTAATGTGAAATAGTTTGTTCAGATCTCATCAGATGGCATGAACTCACACGGATGGTTGTCGGTTATTAAAAATGTAATCAAAACAGTTTAGTGATGAAAGAAATGGAAAAAAATGATACTCTCTCACTCACAATCTCTCTCTCTCTCACTCTCTCTCTCTCACACACACACACACACACACACACACACACACACACACACACACACACACACACACACACACACACACACACACACACACACACACACACACACACACACACACACACACACACACACACACACACACACACACACACACACACACACATTCACTCACTCACTCTCTCTTTGAAAAAAATGGCTGTTATTTTACAAACTGAAATTGTATGAGAACTGAACTGAAATCACAACACAAGCCAATCCTGTTTCTTCATGTTTGTTAAGAAATGATCATACCCACTCTTTCACTCACTCTTATTCTCTCTCACACACACTTTATAGCACTCTCTTTGAAAACAATTGGTATCTGAAATTGTATGATGAATGACATGAATATATATTAAAATATCCAATTCAGTTTACCTTGATGCCTATTTTCTGTGTCAATTTCTTGTCCTATTGCAATAGATGTTATATGGTCAGTTGGTGTAACCAATATTTTGTCTAAAAGACTAATATTTTACAAAAAAAGTTAATATGAATAATAATTTGATACTCTACTACACTGTAATAATGGGTGTTTAAACCATTTGTACTCAAATGGTCAAAGAATAGACATAAAACAAGATGTTTACAGCATATGGTCTTGCTCAGTACAAAGAAAAACCCATATCATTTATAATAAAACATATTCTCATAGGATATTACTAAATAAACTACTAATTCATGCAATTGCATGAACTCTAGGAGGTGTGAAATATTAGATATTGGTCATTTTTTGTGGTTACACCATTTGACAGTTTAACGGGCTGTCAGTTCTATCTTTTGTTAAAAATAGTATAAATTTCATATTAAATAATAATTAACATAGCGATCAGGTTTCTGACCGTCTTATCAAACTTAGCAGCGACATTTAACACTTGACACAGACACAAAATCGAGCATCTCTGTTCTAGTTTAATTTGATGGACACAAGAAAGACACGCAAAAGACACTTAAAAAGTTCAGTAAAGAAAATAATTAACATTGCGATCAGCGTTATCTCTTAAGGTTTGTGACCGTCTTATCAAACTTCACGAAAAACATCCAAGGTTTGTCACAGCAGAAGTATTTACAAACACACCACATACTTTTACGATTTCATTTCAGTGATTTACATAATTTTAGTAAGTTCTGCTTACTTTTAGTGTCGAGAGATATTCACCGCCGGTAAATAAAGTTACCTCAGAATGAACTGTGACATCGTCTCCATCAGTCAACCAA